>NW_017671077.1:110130-175864 GCF_001879085.1 Nicotiana attenuata | reverse complement strand
AAAAAAGAATCTCTGTATGATTTTGATTACAAGATTGAAGGCCAATATTACCCCAATTTGCTTGCCATTGAGGCAAAGTAGTTGTTATAGTTGTTGTATTGAAGGCCAATATTAAGTCAAAGTTTATTGTTTTCCAGTGCAACAAAATTTGAACTTTCTGAAGAAACTAGAAAGGCTACACAGCGTAATGGAAATATAGGCAAGGAGATTAAGGAGAGTCTCTTCCTGATTTCACTTCTATGATGTTTCATCTCTCTCATTGAGAAAATTAGATTGTGTTAAACTTGTCGTTGCAGATGAACTATTAGAAGAAGACACTATGATCAAATAGGATAAGGAGGTAAGCATGCTTTTCAAAGCTTTACTATTTGAAAGCTTCTGCCCTCATCAAAACCACTCAAGGTGCATTCATATAGTGCTTCCAGGTGACTCAATTAGCCCATTTCGGTAATAGAAATTTTGTTGCCTTAGTATTTTGGGGAAGGATGTACCAGTTACTAAGGCTTGTCGGGAAATGCATCCCGCTACAGCATATGATGTGCCCTCTTTGTCTCTCTATTATCAGAACGGATACCACCCACAGGTTCTCTGTCAATGTTCATCTTTCCTTACCAAAAAAAAAAAACCAAAAGAAGCTCAAAAAGGAGTTCAACTGGAACAGTCAGGAAAGAATATTAGCTTCCCTTCAAAATGATTTATACAAAGGTAACCAATCCCAAAAGCAAACTGTCAGGATGCTACTAGAAAGGAAGCTGCCTTCACACTCTAAGGTGCCAACTCTGCCCAAAGACGTTCTTTAACCTTCAGAGCCGTTACCAGATTCAAAAGTGCTAAGTCAACGGTAAACTAGTTGATATGATCCTGGATAGTTCGGGCAAAATGGAGAATATTGAGAATGACCCCAATTGACCCGCTCCATGTCCAAGAACGTCCAAGGGATGCACGCTAAGGAGCTGCATGATCTTTAACAATTGACTAGAAGATGTTTGGAGAGTTACTTGGAGGATTCATGCAAAGAATACCATGTTTGGAGTCCTGAGAATTGAAGAATCAAGACCCCAAGTCAAACCGTGTGGCACGGTTTCACCAACCGTTGGCTACGGTTCAAGAGGGGCCTGAAGAGCTGAAGAAAATAGGGTTCTGGAATTCTCACGGTTCAGTTGTGTGTTACGGTTGGGGCTACGGTTTGGCCTGGCGAGATATTTTGGGAAATTAACTTTGAAACTTTTCCTATTTTACCCATTGGGTATTTATAACAGCCTAGGGTTATTTCATTGGGAATGTAGCATATTTTGACATAAGAAAACTCTTGAGAGAGATTTGGAACCTCTTGGTTTGAGTTCGACTTTGGATTACCTGTTTTCAAGACTTGGGTTCTTGTGAGTAATCTTCTTCTCCTTTCTTTATATCTAGGGTTCTAATTTGTCGTTCTTGGGAGGCGATCAGATAGTTTTTCGATTGTTGCTTGAGACGTTCACTTAGGGTTCTAGATTTTCTTCTAAATTTCCTTATTCCAATTACTTTTGATTATCTTAATCAAACCTATCATTTGTTTTACTTTAATTATTATTATTTTCATATTCCGCTACTTTGTTTATCTCAGATTGTATCACTAGTTGCAAGTGGAAACAGCTAATCCCTAAAAAGCTACACTCTAGTCATTGAGGTCAGCCTAAAAATAGATCCAGCTAGAAAAATCAGCAACAGGTTGGCACCATGAATCTATAAGACAGATTATTAGAAGAAGGCAGATTAGTTTCTCAAAGTGAAAGGCCACATCTCAGTCTATGAGATGACTTGGCTTGAGAGACATGAGTATATGTGGGAGATGGTTCGCTTACTCATATTTTGAGAGTGTAAACACACACACATAAAACACAAAAATGATGACGTTATAAGTTAAAGGCACACCTGAATTTCATCAATAATCGCACAGTCGTAGTCAGATGCAACATCAGCCATCTCTACTGTAACAGCCTTATGTCTTGCACCATCAACTTCCTCCCTCTCTTGTCCAGTAATAAGGTCACAAGGAACTTTTGACTTGTTCAACCTTTTAGCAACCTCCCATGCTAATAACCTCAAAGGCCCACAGTAAACACCTGAATATCAGATTCGACTATTAAGGTAATTCCATTAAGTGGAAACAGACTAGTTAAACTCAGAACATTTCAAGGTATTGGTATTACAGTTTACCAGAAGAACTCGACTCGAGCTGTTTTAGGGCATAATATGTTTTGCCGCTGTTTGTTGGGCCCACATGTAAAAAGACATTCCTGCTTTTCTTTCGAGCATGTGGGTACCATGTATGCGGATGGCTGAAATTAGAAATGGATCACAGAGATCAAAATGGACTTCCACAAAAATCACAGTACAACAATAGATGATCTAGTTCTCCTTTTTTTATCAGGTAATATAACTGTATTAAAATGCATCTAGTGGATGAAGAATAGGTATAAACAAAGAGGTTACTATATAAAATTCAAGGAACCAACAAATACAATAGATGATCTCCTTTCATGCAGTAAATAAGAAATGAGATACAATTCTTACGTAAGGTCTGTAAAATCGACTTTTCTAGCAGCAGTGGAATTGCTGAATTGCCTTAGGCAATTACAAATAGCAAAAGAAGCTTCTGTTCCCATATTCCATGGGAGCCAATACAACTCCCTGCCACCTGTCCAACAAGGAGGTGCTAGAATCATTAAAATTGGTAGGCTGCAATAGAAATGCAAGTGCTCCAACTAAAACTCACAGTTTTAGAAATGACCAAATAGAAAAGGTCTACAACTTTGGTTGGCTTAACTGTGTTTAAAAATATTTTCCTTATGAACTCATTTTCTTAAAATTTCAGGAAAATAACTTCCCTGCCAAGAGTTGAGCATATTCCGAAACTCTCCAATTGAAGGTTTCATCCTTCCCAGCCCCACCCCCATCCCCAATCCACCATGCCACCCTGCTGCCGCCCACCGACCCAACACCCCTCCCACTCCACACCCAGCCCACACCCGACCGCCAACCTCGACCCCCACCCTTGACCCACAAACACCCCAATCCCTCATAGTGTTTGCATAAATAAATATAAATGTTCTTGGGACAATATATAGCCTGTTTGGCCAAGCTTCTTTTTGGCCATAAGTGTTTTTTTTTCTTTCTAAAAGTACCTTTTCCCAAAGTTAAGGTGTTTGGCCAAGCTTTTAGAAGGAAAAAAAGTGCCTTTGAATAGAAGCAGAAGCACTTTTTGAGAAGCAGAAAAAACTAGCTTCTTCTTAAAAGCACATTTTGTGAAAAGTACTTTTGAGAAAAAATACACTTAGAAGCACTTTTTAAAAGGTTGGCCAAACACTAATTGCTACTCAAAAATGCTTTTCAAGTTAATTAGCCAAACATAAACTGCTTCTCACCAAAAGTATTTTTTTGAAAAGCAATTTTGAGAAAAGCATTTTTCTAAATAAACTGATTTTAGAAGCTTGGCCAAACAGGCTAATATTCTGCTTACTTACCAAACACCAGAAAAACCACTTATTTTCAGGGAAAACATTTCACCTTCATGCCAAACACACACTTATTATCTGCAAGGAGAATCACTAAAGCACAGAGACATAAGCACACTGTCAATCTATGCCTGCACACATAGCAATAGCACAAAAAGAGCAAGAACTATCCAAACGCCCTACATAGACTGAGCACAAATCATTCAGATTGTCATCTCAATATAAATAGAATATTGATATGAGCAATCGTCTTATCTCAAGTAATCATACTAGTTCTCCACAAGACAGCATGAACACATTAATAACATAAAGACAAAGGAGGTCAAGGAACTAGGCAGGTCTTGACGTCTCAATCAACGTCAGTAATAGAAACCCCCCTCCCCCTTACCACGTTACGATGAACTTCACATTTCTTGAGATGTAACATTGACATTGCATGTGCTGATTCATGAGTAAGATTTGGATAGACTACTAGTAGACAGTATCACCTCTTGCATCAAATTATGAAGGACAAACAAGTATTAACACCATTTTGGGGGAAACTAATCTTTATATTTTTATGTTGACGACTTGCCGGAGAAACCAAAAATCAAAGGTGCGAAGATAATATAAATAACAACAAGATTTTCTGCTCAAAGATGATATAAATAACAACAAGTTTTTCTGCTCAGAACAAACCAACTCTTCGTATCTAGATGTCAATGCGCTTGTGCTTATGTACAATACAAAAGGCTACAATTACTGTATTTCAATACTAAACAAGTTGGCGTCGACTATATATTTTTGCTTAAGTTGGGCCTGTTTCTTTTCTGAACAATATAAACAACTAAATCTCAATCTTAATCATAAATAAAATACAAAATTCTCATTTCCTACAAGGAGCTGTAGATTCACTCTTTCGACTCGATGAAAGTCAAAGTGCAAAAACCATAGCTTTCTCTACAAACATTCCTTCAATACAGCAATTGAACTTTAAAATCCAAAAATATCCCACATTTAGCTATCAATTGAAACATTATATACCTGCATACAGATTAGCAGTTGCTCTATTATACATTTTGACAATTCAGATATGATTCAAAGTCAAAGTTTAAGCAAATAGATTCACTATCATTCTATAAAATACTGAAACAAAAAATAAAAATAAAAAGTTTTATTTAAGAAATAGAAATCCAATTTATACCTCCAGATTTTTCATTCTCCACTAGCCTATGCAATTATCAAACATTTTCTTTAACCCAACAAAGAAAAAGAAACTAACTTTTCAAGAATTTAAAAAGGAACACTATTTTGAGAAAACTATAAGAACTATTGAGAACTACACAGAATAAAGTAAAGTTGAAAAATTTACCATGTGATATAAGACTCTTATACGGAATTCTCACCGGTGATAGTCTCCGGCGAAACAGCAAAGCTACCATTTTTTCCTTTTTTTTTCTTCTAATTTATACAAAAAGAATAAGGAAAGTATATACACAGTTCTTTTTTTTCTTGGAAATATTGCTAGAGATGGGTGTTTTCAGGTCTTATTTTAAATTGAGAAGAAGAAGAAATCATGGGAGGAGAAAGGTGCTGAGAAAATTGTTGCGTCTACTCCGACCGCTGCCTTCGGTTCTCAACTGTTAATTCTTTATTAATTTTTCCGAAAAACTAATTATTTTGAGTCTATATTGTTTTATTAAATTTAAGAAAGAAAAAAGATACTTCTACAATTGCGGTTTTAATTAAATACTTCTGTAAAGTATTAAAATGAGAAATTTATAGTTAAATTATTTTAAAATATAAAAATATATTATTTTTCTTGAACATATTAATTTTATCTTTTTGGTAATTAACAGTAAAATATTACCATACAAAAAAAGAAAAGAAAATTGAATTCCCCTGTGCAGCACTTTATCAACAACAACAACAACCCAGTAAAATATCACTAGTGAGGTCTGAGGAGGATAGTGTCACCCCTACCCCGAAGAAGTAGAGAGGATGTTTCCGAAAGACCCTCGGCTCAAGAAAACAAAAGGACAAAAGGAGACAATATTAGTATCACCACGGAAATCATAGGAAAAATAGGAACAACATGAAGAAGAAAGATGCAAAGCAAAAGCGATAGTTAATAAACATGTCCTACATTGAAAAGCGAAATAGTAAGACACAACATTGCCACTAGCTATCTTATACAAAAACCCTACCAGACTAGTCTCACAAAGGTACGAAGTAAAGCAAGATCGACTATCTCCTAACCTACAACCCTAATACTCGGCCTCCACATCTTCCTATCAAGTGTCATGTCCTCGGAAATCTGAAGCCTCGCAATATCCTACCTGATCACCTCTCCTCAATACTTCTTAGGCCGCCCTCTACCTCTTCTCGTGCCTTCCACAACCAGTCGCTCACACCTCCTTACCGGAGCATCTGGGCTTCTCCTCTGAACATGCCCGAACAATCCGAGCCTCGCTTCCCGCATCTTGTCATCAATGGGAGCCACGTGCGCCTTCTCCCGAATATCATCATTCCTAATCTTATCAATTCTAGTGTGCCCGCACATCCACCTCAACATACTCATTTCTGCTACTTTCATCTTCTGGATATGTGAGTTCTTAACAGGCCAACACTCAGCCACATATATCATGGCCGGTCTAACCACCACTTTATAGAACTTACCTTTGAGTATAGGTGGCACTCTCTTGTCACACAGGACTCCAGATGCTAACCTCTACTTCATCCATCCTACCCCAATACGGTGTTTGACATCCTCGTCGATCTCCCCTCCCCCTAGATAACTGACCCAAGGTACTTGAAGCTGCCTCACTAGGGATGACCTGTGATTCAAGCCTCACATCCACGCCCACTTCCCTCGGCTTAGCGCTGAATTTATACTCCAGGTATTCCGTCTTCGTCCTGCTCATTTTGAAACCCTTAGACTCAAGAGCATGTCTCCAAACCTACAGCCTCTCGTTAACACCGGCTCGCGACTCATCAATCAGAACTATGTCATCGGCAAATAGCATGCACCATGACACCTCCCCGTGAATATGGTG
Organism: Nicotiana attenuata; assembly: GCF_001879085.1. NCBI lineage: Eukaryota > Viridiplantae > Streptophyta > Magnoliopsida > Solanales > Solanaceae > Nicotiana > Nicotiana attenuata. The sequence continues at coordinate 169,335 of NW_017671077.1, read as the reverse complement.
TGTAACGCGTCTATCACCCGGGCGAATAAGAATGGACTGAGCGCAGAACCTTGGTGTAACCCCATTACAACCGAAAAATGCTCAGAGTTGCCTCCTACTGTCCTAACCCGAGTCTTAGCCCCATCATACATGTCCTTAATCGCCATAATGTACGGCCGCCACGCTTTTTGCCTCCAAGCATCTCCAGAGAACTTCTCAAGGAACCTTGTCATACGTTTCTCTTGGTCAATAAACACCATGTGCAGATCTTTCTTCCACTCTCTGTACAGTTCCACCAACCTCCTAACAAGGTGTATAGCTTCGGTAGTAGAACGACCCTGCATGAACCCGAATTGGTTGTCGGATACAGACACTGTCATCCTCACCCGCGCTTCACCATCCTCTCCCACACTTTCATGGTTTGACTCAATAATTTGATACCCCTATAATTATTACAACTCTGGATATCACCTTTGTTCTTATACAATGGAATCACCGTACTCTACCTCCACTCATCCGGCATCCTCTTCGCCTTAAAAATAACATTAAACAACCCAATCAACCACTCCAAACCTGCTCTCCCTGCACACGTCCAAAATTTCACCGGAATCTCGTCTGGCCCGGTCGCTCTGCCCCTACTCATCTTACGCATAGCTCCCACGACCTCCTCAACCTTGATACGCCTGCAGTACCCAAAGTCACGGTGGCTCTCGGAATGCTCCAATTTGTTTAGCATAACATCCCGATCCCTTTCTTCATTCAGAAGTTTATTAAAGTAAGTCTGCCATCTCCTCTTAATTTGTGTATCTTCCATCAATACTCTACCATCTTCGTCCTTAATGCATCTCACTTGGTCCAAATCCCGAGCCTTCCTCTCTCTTAACTTGGCCAGCCGGAATAACTTCTTCTCCCCGCCTTTTTCCCCCAGTTCCTCGTACATACAACCAAAAGCTACCTTATACCTCTCCATCCATGCTTGCCTCTCCTCCTCACCTATGCTCCCCACTAACTTCAGGTATGCCTCCTTCTTCGCTTCCACTTACCTTGGACCACTTCATTCCACCACCAGTCTCCTTTGTGCCAACCAGAGACGCCCATCGAGACCCCTAACACCTCTCTCGACAGTCGTCGAACACTTTATCCTTGACAATATTTAGGAAGGGTGTCTCAAAGATAAAGAGTCAAAAATAAATAATTAATTACAAAATTACTGCATAAAAAACTGAAAACTATGAAGCTCTTTTCCACCCTCTAGACACTTGCACTCTCGCTAGTTTTTATTTGTATTTACTATTAAACAGTCTCTCTAATAGCATGTTTGGAAAGCCACCTAGGAATTGAATTTGGGTGTAGTTGGGTATAATTACACATTTTAGCGTGTTTGTCTGGCCAAGTAATTGCTTGGTCAGAATGGAATTGGGTGTAATTGAAGAAGTGTAATTACACTCTCCAATTTTCAAGGTGGAGGTGAGAATTGGTGGTAATAGCCCTATATAATTACAAGGTTACTTTTAGTTTTTTTTTTTAAATTTATTTTCTTTATAACTTCTATAATTTTTATTTTTTATTTTATTTTTACTTTTTAATTTTAAAATATATTTTTCTTTTTTACATTATTTATCTTTTATTTCTCTACATTTACTTCTTGTGATTCCACATAATTGCTCGTATATTTTATTTTTATTTGTTTTATTTTCTTCATTTAGCCTAACTGAGTTATTATTCTAGTTTTTGAAACTACACCTAATATTACAAATAATGAGTCATTAACAAACTTGGCATATAATGAGTGATGTCATTAGAGTGTTGTTGAATGAGGTTAAACTTATTATGTTTGCTAATCTTAAGTTGTATTGGAACTTACTTTTATTATGTTGGAATTTGACATATGTTAAACTATTTTTTATATATTTTGAAATTGTGTTATATTTATGGTTCAAATTTACTTGTTTTAGTAGTATTGACTTGTTATTTCACATTGCATGTTGTTTATTTTTTGTTAGAATTGATAGATTAGTTTTGTCAAACATTTGAATAATGTTAAGATATTATATTTATAAATATTAATTTATTTTATCAAACATGTTTTTCATGATATTCTTACAAAGCGTATGTTTTTAGTTTTTATAATTAATTACACTAAATATTATTAATTTAAAAGATATATATCAATTATTTTTATAATATTTGTTATAAATATAAGATTACTAATTAATGGATATTCAAGAAACGATATGCATCTTAAATACCAAATCCAATATCATTTATACTTATAAAAAATTATTTATAGGCATATATTTCTTATACTAACTTTTAAATTTTGATAATTACTTTATTTACAAATTAATCTAACTGAGTAATTACACTTGTACAACCAAATAGTACACCTGTAATTACACTGTAATTACGTTATGACAAACAAACATGTCATCGTGATTATCATATTATGTAATTACTAGGCTGTGTAATTACTACCCTAATAATTACACCATTCCAACCAAGAGGTTTTGAGTTCAAGTCATCCCAAGAGCAAGGTGGGGAGTTCTTGGAGCGAGGAATGCCGAGGGTATATCAGAAACAGCCTCTCTACCCCAGGGTAGGGGTAAGGTCTGCGTACACACTACCCTCCCCAGATCCCACTTGTGAGATTATACTAGGTTGTTGTTGTTGTTGTTGTTAATAATAATTACACCAGTTTCAATTACCGAGTGACTTTCCAAACAGACCCTAATTATGTATTTGTCCATGTGTAATAAATCAAAGCTCCAAGCGCAACAACCATAACTTCTTTCTTGTACCTTTCTAGTGTTTGCCTCTGATCTGAGCTAAGCTTTGCACAATTTCCCTTTACTCTAGGTCCTGTTCTTCAGTTGGTATCGTATAAACTAAAAGCTTTTGTCTGTGCATATTCAATAAACAAATGGTATGCTGTTTCAAGGACATTGCAGTAACAAAAACAGCATGTTAAATTTTCGCATTGGATTCTCATTCTCTGCATTATCTCTTTGGTCATTAGTTTTTCTTGCACAACCAACCACAACATGAACCTATGTTTAGGTATCAAAAGTATACTCCTATAAGCTTTGCAACACCTAGTGAAACCCTATTTCCAATCAGAGAAAGGTACATTGGGGCGACATCTGGGGTTATGATGATGTGCATGGAGGCTTTGATTTTGGAGTTAGGAATAGAGGAGGAACTTCGCTGCTGGATTTGCAAAGGCGTTTGATTTGGTGATAGCTAACTCGAGTTTTTCAAAGAAGGAGGAGCACTTGGTTACTTTTCAGAGTTCGTCAACCAGGACTCAGATTGACTATCTACTCCTCAGAGAGTCGGAAAGAGGTCTGTGCGCGAACTGCAAGGTCATCCCGAGTGAGAACCTCACAACCTAGCATAGGCTCCTGGTCATGGATTTGGAGATTATGAGGAAATAAAGAAAGAGGATTGCATATGGTCTTCCTAGGATCAAGGGGAGCTGTGACTAAGGTCAGAGCCCAGGAGTTAGGGATAAGCTGCTGGCTATTGAGGCATGAAGGAGCATTGGGGATGCGAGTGGTATGTGAACTGCGACTGCGAATTGCATTAGGTAGGAGGCTAGGGAGGTATTGGGGGTCTCGAAAGACCCATCTGGTGTCCGCAAAGGGGACTGGTGGTGGAGCACTGAGGTCCAAGGTAAAGTGGAAGCCAAGAAAGCGACTTATTTGAAGCTTTTGTAGAGCATGGACGAGGAGGAGAAGAGGACGAACAAGGAGCGGTATAAGGTGGCTAAGAAGGAAGTGAAGTTAGCAATTACTGCAGCTAATACTGACGTATTTAAGCGCTTGTATGAAGATCTTGGAGGCAAGGGAGCGGACAAAAAGCTGTACAGGTTAGCCAAGGCAGGAGAAAAGAAGGCCTGTGACTTGGAACAAGTGAAGTGCATCAAGGATGAGGGAGGTAGAGTTTTGTTGGATGAGGCTGTGATTTGACAAAGATAGCAGATGTACTTCCATAAACTCCTAAACTAAGAGGGGATAGGAACATTGTGATGGGTGACTTAGAAAACTCCGAGACTCGAAAGGGACTTTGGGTATTGAAAGCCTATAAAAGTTGCAGAGGTAGAAGGGGCTATGGATAAGATGAGCAGAGGGAGAGCAATCGGGCCAGACGAAATCCTGGTGGAATTTTGGAAGAGCATGGGTAGGGCGGGCTTGGAATGGCTAACTGGGCTATTCAATGTTATTTTTAGGACGAAGAAGATGTTCAGGGAATGGAGATGGAGTACGATGATCCCGTTGTATTAGAACAAGGGTGATATCCAAAATTACAACAACTATCGGGGTATTAAGCTACTGAGCCATACTATAAAAGTATGGGAGAGGGTGGTGGAGCTGAGGGTGAGGAGGATTGTGTCTATTTTAGAGAACTAATTTGAATTTATGCTAGAGCATTCAACTACAGAAGCTATTCACCTTGTTAGGATATTGATGGAGCAGTATAGAGAGAAAGGGATTTACATATGGTGTTCATCGACTTAGAGAAGGCTTACGATGAAGTGCTGAGGGAGGTGTTGTGGAGATGTTAGGAGGCTAGAGGTGTTGATGTTGCATACATTAGGGCTATTAAGGACATGTACGAGGGAGCTAAGACCTGGGTGAGGACAGCGGGAGGGGACTTGAAGCCCTTCCAGGTTGTGATGGGTGATAAGTAGGGATATTGACTACTTATTTGCACTCTCTTAATTTCGTTTTAGCTCAAAATTGCTTAAAGGTATTCTCGAAAACTAATGAAATGTGCTTTCTTGCAGGAGTGTTAGAATATGAGCTAAAGACATGAAAATCAACTCAAGAAGGAGTAATTTTGGACAAGGAACAAAACAAGGCTGAAAGGGCAAAACGCGGATCGCACAATATTGAGTGCGGCCGCAGAACATGAGGCAGCCTCTGACAGAATCCCCATGCAAAATGCGGACCGCAGAATTATTGTGCGGCTGCAGAAGAGGAGGTTCAAAGAGACGGATTTTTGGGCCATGAAGAAGTGCGGATCACACAATAATTGTGCGGCCGCAGAATCAAGAGCGCGGCTGCACCTAGAAATAGGCGGTCATCAGAAGTTCCCCATGTCAAAGCCCAAGGTCAAGAAGTGCGGACCGTACCATTATTGTGCAGTCGCAGAATCAAGAGTGCGGCCGCACTCAAATATGTGCGGTCCGCAGAAGTTGAAGAAGTGCGGCCGCAACCCAAAATTGTGCAGCCGCAAAAGTCCAACCTGTCAAGCAAAATTTCAAAGTGCGGACCACACACAGAATTGTGCGGCCGCATAACCTCCGCAAGGGCAATTTTGTCTAACAATTTTAGCTGGGTATAAATAGATCTTTTTGTCATTTTTAGGTCAAGTTTGGTGCACCTGAGAATAGATAGCCGTTTTTTTTACTGTATTGGGTAACTTTGTAATAGTTTAACATTTTAACATTAGATTTCCTTCCCTTAATCATCTATTATGAATTTTATCTTAGTTTCTTCTTTAATTTCTTCATTTTCCATGAGTAGCTAAATTTCTAGCTAAGGTTGTGACCCAACCCTAGTGTGGGTACTTAATGGGTGTTTGATTTAGGGCTTGTTTGTGATTGAGTTAGTGATATTTAGCCTAGCTCTTGCTTGAATTTGAGAGTTGATGGTTGCAAATATTGATTCATGCCTAATTGACTTAGTCTCTACTTGAGAAAGAGAGACTAAGTCTAGGAAAACTTGGCTAACAAGGAATTGGGGTGAACTCAAGAAATTGATAGCCTCAATTAAAGGGTTGAATCTAGAGATAGTAAGACCCGACTTGAGCATTTATCACTTGTTTTGTGAAATGCCTATTTGGACTTGAGAAAGCCAAAGTTTGGCAAAATCACTCTAACTACTGAGAGGTATTGAATGGGTAACTGTGTGTGATTGCTATATTACGACCCCAACCAAACAAACTTGCCCTAGAGCCTACAATCCGTTAAGTAACCATCTAGGTGGAAGTCACGACCCTAAATCTTTTATAAACTTGAAAAACAACAATACCAAAAGACAAACATTGTCTCTTAGCTTTTCAATTGCAAGCATTAGCATACAAACTAGAGTAGAAAGGAAACAACTGAATATGTGGAAGTGCAATCTTGGGCACGTCATACACTAGACTAGGTATATACCTAATCCCACATAAAGCTCTATGTGGAATCGAACCCGACTCGCGTTGGGTATTTATAATTGCATCGACCACCTCACAATTAGTGGCAACATCAATTTTTGGGGCCATTACTTGGGAGCTAAAAAACGGATTTAGCTATACATTTGGTTTTGTGTGTGATTTGTTCTTTTCCTTCCGAGTTACTAATCTTTTCGTGAAACAATTGTAGGTGATACAATGGCTCTCAACAACAATGATCCTCTTGGAAACGTGCCATTGAGGGATGATGACCAAGTTGATGAGGTTCCTCTTGAACCTCAAGGAAATAGACGAGGCCGCCCGCCTCAAGACAACGTTCTCGTTCCTACCCCACCTCCTCTAAGAGCGGCGGCACACTGGTGTTGCCGAATAAAGGATACGCAAGTGCCATAGTCCCGCCCCGCATTAGGGCGGGCAACTTTCAAACCACAAATGTCATGCTTACACTGTTGGAACAACGGGGATTCTTCACCGGAGCTCTGAATCAAAATGCATACAAGCACTTGAAAGGCTTTGTTGACACTTGCTGGGGGAGCAAACAAAACAACGTCTCTGAGGATGCTTTGCGGTTGAGGCTATTTCCTTTCTCTCTATGGGGGAAGGCCTTGGATTGGTTGGAGAGGTTGCCAAATCATTCTATCCATACATGGGATGAATTGGCCGAGAAATTCGTTTCCAAGTTCTTTTCGCCCGAGCATATGGCAACTCTTAGGGATGAGATGCTAGCTTTCAAACAAGAACAGAATGAGCCATTGCATGAGATATGGGAAAGGTATCATACTATGGTGAAAGAGTGCCCGAACAATGACATGACGGAGGCTATGATTCAACAAACTTTTTATAGGGGGATCAATACTACCGATAAATGCGTGTTCAACCAACTTGTCAGTGGAAATTTCATGACAACTATATGCGGAAGCTTGTGAGATGGTGGATACTTCATTGGCATGGCAAAGTAGAGCAAACGTTCCTCAAGGCGACCCAAATATGATTCACTTGCATAAGGAATTACATGATCATGGGCAAGCAATTGCCGAGTTGACCACCAAAATGAACCAACTAGCCAAAGCTCAACTTCAACAAGTGCAAGGTCCCAAGCAAGTAAATGCAATGGAAGGAGTTAGTATGATGGTAAACAAGAGAAGACAAAAAGGTCCTCAAGTACGAAACCGGGTTAACAATTATGAGCAAGATGATATTGGATTTGATCAAGATGGACAATACAATGAGCAATAGGAGGAAGTCCAATATGTGAACAACTACCAAGGGAAAAGAAACAACAATCAAGGCCCAAGTCAACAATAATGGCGACCACAAGGAAATCAAGGAAATTGCCATTCAAACAACAAAGGGGGTTGGAACAATCAAAACAACCGGGGGTTGGGTTTTCAAAGGCCCCCGATGTTTCAACAACTGAGCAACCCGCCTCCTAACCCTTCTCAAGGTCCGAGCTCTTCCAACAATGAGATGGGACGAATCGAGAACATGTTTAAACAAACGACGGAGAAGAATGCCGACTCCGATGCTCAACTAGCCTCTCACAGTACTTCTATTCACAATTTGTAAGTTCAATTGGGCCAAATCTCGCAAGCTGTGAACACTCGTCCTAAGGGGGCACTACCAAGTGATACGGTGGTGAACCCAAATGGTGGGAATAATACAAGACATGTTGTGGCCGCGACTACAAGAAGTGGAAAATATGGAGATGCAACCACCTCAAATCAAAGAAGAATTGTGGATGATGATGATGTAGTGGTTCAAGAAGATGAAATTCCAAGCAATGTGGTTCAAGCTAATGAAGAAGTGAGAATTGATATTGATGAAAATATGGAGGAGACGCAAGAAGAAGTGAACCCGTATAGGGAGCATGCTATTGACATGCTGGAACCGGTAGTGCCAAAGGCTAAGGCACCAATGCCAAGGCCTCCTCCTCCATACCCTCAAAGACTTGCAAATCAAAATAGTGAGAACCAATTCAAAAAGTTTATTGACATGATGAAGAGTTTGTCTATCAATGTACGATTGGTGGCTTTAGAGCAAATGCCGGGGTATGCAAAGTTCATGAAGGACTTGGTGACCAAGAAGAGGTCGATGAATTGTAAGACTATAAAGATGACACATCAAGTGATTACAATTGTGCACTCAATGGCTCCTAAATTGGAAGCGCCACTTTGCCAAAGCTTTATGTGATCTTGGGGCAAGTATCAACTTGATGCCCTATTCGGTGTTCAAAAATTTGGGAATTGGGCAACTAAGAACCATATCTATGAGGTTGCAAATGGCAGATCGTACTATGAAGAGACCATTGGGTATAATTGATGATGTGTTGGTTCGTGTTGACACGTTCATCCTCCCGACGGACTTTGTGATTCTTGATTGTGAAGTGGACTATGAGGTGCCTATTATTTTGGGTAGACCTTTCCTTGCTACGGGGAAGGATCTTGTTGATGTGGAAGCCGGTGAGCTCACTTTCCGGGTGGGTGATGAAAAGGTGATCTTCCATGTGTGCAAATCTATGAGGCAACCAAATAGCAATGAAGTTTGTTCGTTCGTGGATTTGGTGACCAATTTGATTATTGATGATGCTAGTGCCACAAAGAATATTGTGGATAATTTGGAAGCTGTTTTGCTCAACCTTGATGATGATGTGGAGAAAGAAGGCTATGTGGAGTGTGTGAATGCATTGCAAGGAATGAGGTCGTACACTTATGAGCCCCGCAAGCTATCCTTGGATCTTGAAAATTGAAAGACTCCTCCAACAAAGCCCTCAATCAAGAAGCCTCCCACTTTGGAGTTAAAGCCATTGCCTCCACATCTCAGGTATGAATTCCTTGGACCATCTTCTACTTTACCGGTTATCCTTCATTCTTGTTTGACTAACATGCAGGTAGAGTCCATGTTGGAGGTGCTACAAAGGAGGAAGAGAGCAATCGGATGGACATTGGCAGATATCCGGGGCATAAGCCCCGCCTTTTGCATGCACAAGATTATTCTGGAGGAGAGTGCAAAACCCTCCGTTGAACATCAAATGAGGCTAAATGAAGCAATGCAAGAGGTGGTCAAGAAGGATATCATAAAGTGGTTGGATGCCAGGGTTGTTTACCCCATTTCTGATAGTTCATCGACTTCTCCGGTGCAATGTGTCCCAAAGAAAGGGGGCATGACTGTGGTTACCAATGACAAGAACGAGTTAATTCCTACAAGAACGGTGATCGGATGGAGGGTGTGTATGTCACAAGCTCAACAAAGTCACAAGAAAAGATCATTTTCCACTTCCCTTCCTTGATCAAAGGCTTGATAGGTTGGTCGGCCGTGCTTTCTATTGTTTCCTCGATGGGTATTCCGGCTACAATCAAATTTTTATTACTTCGGAGGACCAAGAAAAGACAACTGTCACATGCCCCTATGGTACTTTCGCATTCTCGCGGATGCCATTTGGGTTGTGTAATACACCAACGACTTTTCAACAGTGTTTGATGGCTATCTTCACCGACATGGTGGAGGATATTTTTGAGGTCTTCATGGATGATTTTTCCGTGGTTGGGAATTTTTTTGATGATTGCTTGAACAATTTGGATAAGGTCTTGGAAAGATGCGAGGAGACAAATTTGGTGTTGAATTGGGAGAAATGTCACTTCATGGTCGAAGAAGGCATAGTCCTCGGCCACAAAATTTCAAAGCATGGTATTGAGGTCGACAAGGCCAAAATGAGGTATCTCCAAAATCCCTCTCCCTATATCCGTGAAGGGAGTGAGGAGCTTCTTGGGTCATGCGGGGTTCTATCGCCGGTTCATCAAGGATTTTTCCAAGGTGGTAAACCCTTTGTGGAAACTTTTAGAGAAAGATGCCAAGTTCCATTTCAACGAAGATTGTATGAAGGCATTCGAATTGCTCAAGTACAAGTTGACTACTACTCCTATTATCACCGCACCGGATTGGAGCTTACCTTTTGAGCTCATGTGTGACGTAAGTGATGTAGCGGTTGGAGCGGTGTTGGGGCAACATATCAACAAAATCTTCCATCCAGTCTACTATGCTAGCAAGACCATGAATGATGCCCAAGTCAACTACACAGTGACCGAAAAAGAGCTCCTTTCTATTGTCTTTGCTATGGAGAAGTTCCGCCCGTACTTGATGGGTACAAAGGTGATTGTCCACACCGATCATGCGGCGCTTCGGTACCTAATAAGCAAGAAAGATTCAAAGGCAAGGTTAATGTGGTGGTGCTTCTATTGAAAGAGTTTGATCTAGAGATCCAAGACCGAAAAGGTAGTGAAAATCAAGTGGCGGACCACTTGTCTCGATTGGAGGAGGAGGAAAGTCCACATAATGGCCTAGAGATCAATGATTCCTTCCCTGATGAGCAGCTTCTAGCTATTTCATTGATCGGGATGCCATGGTTCGCTGACTTAGAAAATTATCTTGTGAATGGCATTGTACCGAATGAGTTCTCTTCAAACCAAGGGAAGAAGCTCAAACGGGATTGCCTTGACTATTATTGGGATGAACCGTATCTCTTCCAGATTTATACTGATGGTGTGATTCGAAGATGTGTGACGGAGGAGGAACAAGTGGAAATTCTTGAGGCTTGCCACTTTTCACCGTATGGTGGTCACCATGGTGGAGCTAGAACGACAACAAAAGTGTTGAGTTGTGGATTCTATTGGCCTACTCTCTACAAGGACGCTAGTGATCTAGTCAAGCGTTGTGATGAATGTCAAAGGGCCGGTGGGATTTCTAAGAAGAATAAGATGCCATTCACCACCATCTTGGAAATTGACATCTTTGATGTGTGGGGTGTTGATTTTATGGGACCGTTCATGAGCTCTTGTGGGAACACTTACATTTTGGTAGATGTGGACTATGCGTCGAAATGGGTTGAAGCCGTTGCTTTGCCCAACAATGAAGCGAGGAGTATGGAGGCATTCTTGAAGAAGAACATCTTTACAAGATTCATTACTCCAAGGGCCATAATAAGTGACGGGGGTTCGCATTTTTGCAACAAGGCTTTTGATACTTTACTTACAAGGTATGGTGTCACTCACAAAGTATCGACCCACTCTTATCCTCAAGCAAGCGGACAAGTTGAAGTCTCCAACCAGGAGATCAGGAGTATTTTTTCAAAGACTGTGAATGCCAACCAGACGGATTGGTCAAGAAAGCTTGATGATGCTCTTTGGGCTTATAGAACGGCCTACAAAACACCGGTCGGGATGTCCCCATACCGGTTGGTGTTCGGGAAGGCGTGTCACCTTCCGGTGGAACTTAAACATAAGGCCATGTGGGCTTTGAAGAAGTTGAACCTTGAGTGGAATGTCGCCGCAAACTTAAGGGTGGCACAATTGAATGAGCTAGATGAATTCCAGTACCATGCCTACATAAGCTCGTCCATATACAAGGAGAAGATGAAGTACCTCCATGACAAGTGCATCCATAACAAGGAGTTTAAAGAAGGTGATCTTGTGCTATTGTCCAATTCCCGGTTATGGATGTTTCCGGGCAAGTTGAAATCTAAATGGAGTGGCCCATTTGAAGTGGTGAATGTAACCCCCTTTGGTGCTTTGCACTTGAAAAATAAGAATGATTGAGGTGTTTAGAGTCAATGGGCACCAAGCAAAACACTATCTTGGCAAGATTGATGATGGCTACATCGTGGCGATTCTTCATTTCAAATGATTGGTAATCTGCATCGTGCCGCGACGTTAAATCATGCGCCTCTTGTGAGGCAACCCATGTGTTTTTTTTCTTTTTCTTTTTCTTTTTCATTAGATAGGCTTTGTTTTATGCTAATTAGTTTTGAAGTGTATGCAGGGAATGGCTGTGCATTGCAGGGACTGTGCAAGAAAAATTGGCTAAGTGTTGAGAAAGTGTGGACCGTACATTAATTGTGCGGACCGTACAATCCTGAAGGAAACAACATAAATCACTCTGCGGCCGCACAAATATGAGTGCGGTCGCCCAACTGGAAGACCAAAATTGCAAGCTCTCTGAAGTTGGTCTGTCAAATTTCCAAGCCAATCTGCGGTCGCACACAAAATTGTGCGGTCCGCACAAATTCTGCGTCCGCATTACTTTTGTGCAGACCGCAGAGGTTCATCAAGGTCCAGGTAAAGAGTGCGGACCGCACTCAAAATTGTACGGCCGCACTCAACTTAAAATTGGGGCGACTTGGTCAACCTATAAATAGGACCTCAATGCACTATTCACAACTTTACACACTCTGAGTTCTTGAACCCTAAGCAAGCACATGGCAAATCATTTAGTTCACAATCCTCAGGCATTTTATCTGTGTAGATTCTTACATGCATCCTTCATCACTAGTATGTTCATTATATTCTTAGATTTTTCAACTTCTCTTAGTTTTTGTTCTTTTGTGTTAGGGTTATTTTTAGGCATAAAATGTTAATTGATTAGTCATGTGTGCTTAGAATTAGTTGGGTAATATCATGCATGCTGATTAGGGACTGAGTTGGCCATTGATCATATTTATTTGCAAAAACCATGTCTAATTTGTGAAAAATTGCATGCACCTTGAAGTACTCCTGCGTAATTTCAAATTGTGCAGCCACACACACTTTTGTGCGGTCCGAAGATCTTAAAGTTTAAGGCAAAAGTGTGCATGCAAAGTGCGGACCACACTCAAAATTTCCGCAGAAAATTATGCGGTCCGCAGAAAAATGTGTGCGACCGCACTATTGGAAGTTCAGAGACCCAGTAGTCTGAACCTGGGGTTGTGCGGCCGCACTAAAATTTGTGCAGTCGGCACATTTGGTTGTTCGACCGCACTTTGAAATTGCGGTCCGCACAAGGCAGTCTGCAGCCGTACTCAAAATTGTGCTGTTCACACTGCCTCTTCTGAGTCTGTTTTCCTACAACTATCATGCATGCATCTGTGTACACAATGGACGTGAACTCTAACTGACTCCTATTGCTATATATTGTAGACAATGGTTAGATCACGTGGAAGAGGTGATACATCAAAAGGGAGGGCTGAACCCTCTCGAGGCTGAGGTAGAGGCAAACTCCCACACTCAGTCCAAAGAGCTATAAACAAGAAGGCAACTGCCAACAGAGTTCCTGAATCCTCACAATCCAGTGAGTATCACCCGTCTAGGGAAGCTTCAGAGGGCAACTCTGTGCAAGCACAACCAGAAGCCCAATCTCAACCACAGAAATTTCAAGGGAGATACCAACTCCGGAACGAATCCTCCACCTCAACAAGTTCTTCTGAGGGTTCAGAGGCCGAAAGCTAGGGTTCAGAGCCATCCTCTACACACACTCCTCCGGCACCGATTGATTTAGATGATGATAATGTCCCGGATGATGGTAGAGGAGGTGACACTAGAGTGGGCGGCCTTGAGAGGTCGGAGAAGAAGGAAATATGGGAGGATCGGTTTGTGAGTTTGACTACCTTCACAAGGTTCAGAGAGTGGTGGCCCCAGAGATCGCTCACACTTGAGCAACAGTTCTGAATTAAGGATTTGGATATTCACAATCCAAATATCCTTAAACAATTCTGGGAGCGAAAGGGGTGGAAGTGGTTCACCCAAAGTGTCATCTATGCAAATGAGCACTTGGTTAAAGAATTTTATGCCAATGTGGCTCACATAAAGAAGGGTACCAAGATAACAAGGGTGAGAAATCTGAAAGTCAAATTCGACTCCTGCTCTTTGAACGCTTACGTGGGCTTTGAAGAAGTAGATGCAGTCCAGTATTTGGAAAAGCTTGCTATGGGTGATGCAGCTCGCCCGTGGCTAGTTGAGATGTTGGCTGCCCGAAGACCACTACCACCGTGGATCACAGCAGGTGTTCCTATCCTCCGGGCCACCCTAAATTTTGAAGCTAAAAGGTGGTAGACCTTTGTGTGCAGCCGTATTGATCCGTTTTTGAATGAGAACAATCTCCCACTTCCCCGAGCAACTCTGGTGGCTTCTATTATGGCTGGGTACCCAGTCAATGTGGGTGCCATCATGTCAACCAATATCACACTATCTGTCCAAAAAGGTGTAAGATCCTACCCTTATCCAAACACCCTCATAGAGTATTTCAATGATGCAAAGGTAGAGCCGAGGCCATATGATACAAAAGTAAAGGCCAAGAAACCCTTCTCATGGTACCACCTGCAGGGTGCTGACAACCCAAAATTCAAGGGTAAGGCAACTACCTCCGCTGGCCAATCTGAGGAGCCAACGGTAGTGGTTACAGATTCAGCTGCTGAGCCTTCTACAGCTGCCATGCCTTTCACAGCAGCCGGTCATTCCACTGAGATAGTTGACATGCCACCACCTCCACCTGATAGACCAAGTACATCAGTGTCAGTATGTGCATCTTCCACATATCCACTCACTGCGATACGAGTCTCCCAGACATTGGCGAGTCTCAACAACTGGATGCAGACAACTACTTCAAAGCTGTCTGACATATCCAGTGCTGTTGTAGCACAATCTTCTACCCCAGCAGCATCACAGGTACCTCCTTCAGTGGAGGAAACATTGTCAATGATCCTGGAAAATCAGAAGACCATTATGGTAACTCTGGTGGCACATGGGGAAATCATCGAGGAGTTGGGCAAAAAGGTGAAGAAGATGCAAAAATCTCAGGCTTCGAAGAAGTCAGTGGATAGATTAAAGAAAAGAAGTTGCCAAGATAGCATCTGCAGGAGATCTACCACTTGACCTTCTTATGGAGATAGCACCAGCAGCCCCAGTAGCACTAGCAGTACTCGAGGCATCACAGACAGCAGCCGGCCAGTCTGAAGAGCCAGACCTTGTTGCCCACAGCGTTGAGGAGATGCTCCAGATGCTCACCAAACCTGTTGTCCCCCAGCTAGGTGTTGATGAGATACAGTTGGAGGAGACCGAGGGTGCTGAAGATGCCATGCACACTGAGACCACATAGGGAGTTCTCTTAACTTTCTATCCTTCCCTGTTCTTATTTTTGTTAAGCATTGAGGATAATGCTTATTTTTATTTAGGGGGTGGTCTATTTTGGATGATTCATTATTATATTGACATTTGGCTTGTAATATCTCTAATACTCTTTTTCTTTTATCTTTGGTTATGTATATATTCCTTATTTCCCTTGATGTATATATTCATTTTCCCCTCGGTTTGTATATTCATTTGTCTTACTTTCTGTAGTTTATTTCATAGTTTCTTTAGTTTGTTTTTCTTAGTAGTATAACTTCTTATTTACTTTAGTAGCTTCTTTTTGATTTGGTAGCTTCTTGTTATGTTTAAGTGAGAAATAAGCCTTTGGTTTTCTTAATGCCACAGTTATTTCCAAAGGTGGGTTTTGTTTGAACCGGGTGGCTCTTCCCAACAATGGATGGCGTGACAACCTTCTTAAGGGATTGAGTTCGTTTTAAACTTATGTTTAGGTAAAGATAGTAGTAATGAATAAAAGGGTCTCAAGGATGCTTCACTTGGTACCAACACATTTACCTACGGCCTTATGGTTAAAAACAAGTTGTTGGCAGAAAATAGCTCTAGTTGTGACCTTTTGACTCTTGTGTTGACTTAAGCACTCATCGAGTGGTTCAGTCGAGCTATTTGTGATTCTCAATCTTAACTAGGGTTGTTGTGGGCCCTCGACTCCGTTCTCTTTAGCAATCCAGCAGCGTGAGAGGTGAGATATTTAGTTGCAAGTCCAAGTACCCGTGCTAATAGTCTAGAACTTGCCCCGAATGTTTTTCCAGGCGAAATTTTAAGTGTAGCTTGGCTTGAGAAATGATTGTAGGCTCTCCTTGACCCACTTTGAAATCTTCCATAGCCTACCAATGTGATATCCCTAGTCAACCCATTTGAGCCTAAGCCCTTTTTCGTTCAATAACCACGTTACAAGCCGTTATCCGTTTTGTAATGACCCTGTCTTGGCACCCGATCTTTCCTTAGCATTCTTGAGAAACAATTGGCTAAAGCATAAGTGTCGGCGAGAGACGAAGAGTATGAAAGTGATATAAAGGTACAAAGAAGAGGAAAGAAACAAAGAAAAAGGAAGGCAAAGAATAGAAAGAAAGAACAAAAAGAAAAATGCCAAAAAGAAAGTGAATAAAGTAAAAAGTTAAAGGGATTTAAAGAAAAACAAGGATGAAAGACATGGAGTAAATGGAGAAGGAGAAAAATGAATATAATGACCAAGAAAGAGTGACGTTACGTCTCTCTAGTTTCCCCGAGGAAAAAGAAAATGACTCAAAGAGTCGATAAAGTATGAGCCAAAAAGAGAAAATAGAGTACTTAAGGAAAGATGAACCCATTCTATTCTAATAAGTCCTACCTTGGTCCAAAAGCCTTCATTAGATCCCCAAAAAGCCCTACATGATTTCAGGTTGAGTGAGCTTACATTAGTGGTGATTTACATGAGGGGCAAGCATATGGTACTTAGAGCTGTACTTGTGACATTCTTTTGAGAGAGATGAGAGAACTTTTCACAATCCTTGAATTGAGTGTTACATTCTAAAGTGAGATATGCTAACGGAGAGTAGAGGAGGAGGAGTTTGGGATCCACAATGACCTACATGAAAGAGCGAGCTTCCTTGATGAATAAAGTCAACTCTTGATGCTCTAGTGTCACATTAGATCTATTGTACTCAAAAAGTCAAATCATTGCATTGTTGATAATTCATACGTGTTGTGGGTAATTGTTGGTCCCAATTGATGTGTGATTGATTCACCTTAGGCCAACTGAAATAGTTCGTCTGGTGGAGGTGGGAATTACCTTATCTGCTTGAGGACAAGCAAAAGCTTAAGTTTGGGGGAGTTGATAATTAGGGATTTTGACTACTTATTTGCACTCATTTACTTTCGTTTTAGCTCAAAATTGCTTAAAGTTATTCCCGAAAACTAATGAAATGTTCTTTTTTACAGGAGTGTTGGAATATGAGCTAAAGAGATGAAAATCAACTCAAGAAGGAATAATTTTTGACAAGGACCAAAACAAGGCTGAAAGGGCAAAATGCGGACCGCACAATATTGAGTGTGGTCGTAGAATAAGAGGCAGCCTCTGACAGAAATTCCCATGCAAAATGCGGACCACACAATTATTGTGCAGCCGCAGAAGAGGAGGTTTAGAGGGACGAATTTTTGGGCCATGAAGAAGTGCGAACCGCACCATAACTGTGCGACGCAGAATCAAGAGCATGACCACACCCAGAAATGTGCGGCCCGCAGAAGTAACCCATGTCAAAAGCCAAAGGTCAAGAAGTGTGGACCGCACCATTATTGTGCGGCCGCAGAATCAAGAGTGCGGCCGCACTCAGATATGTGCGGTCCGCAGAAGTTGAAGAAGTGCGACCACAACCCAGAATTGTGCGGCCGTAGAAGTCTAACCTGTCAAGCAAAATTTCAAAGTGCGGACCGCACATAGCGGCCGCATAACCTCTGCAAAGGCAATTTTGTCCGACAATTTTAACTGGGTATAAATAGATATTTTTGTCATTTTTAGGTCAAATTTGGTACACCTGAGAATAGATAGCCATTTTTCTTTACTATATTAGGTAACTTTGTTATAGTTTAACATTTTAACAATAGATTTTCTTCCCTTAATCATCTATTATGAATTATAACTTAGTTTCTTCTTTAATTTCTTCATTTTTCATGAGTAGATAAATTTCTAGCTAGGATTGTGACCCACCCCTAGTGTGGGTACTTAATGGGTGTTTGATCTAGGACTTGTTTGTGATTGGATTAGTGATATTTAGCATAGTTCTTGCTTGAATTTGGGAGTTGATGGTTGCAAACACTAATTCATGCCTAATTGGCTTAGTCTCTACTTGAGAAAGGGAGACTAAGTCTAGGAAAACTTAGCTAACAAGGAATTGGGGTGAACTCAAGAAATTGATAGCCTCAATTAAAGGGTTGAATCTAGAGATAGTAAGACTCAACTTGAGCATTTATCACTTGTTTTGTGCAATACCTATTTGGACTTGAGAAAGCCAAATCGGGCAAAATCACTCTAACTACCGAGAGGTATTGAGTGGGTAATTGCGTGTGATTGCTATATTACGACCCCAACCAAACAAACTTGCCCTAGAGCCTACAATCCGTTAAGTAACCGCCTAGATGGAAGCCACGACCCTAGATCTTTTATAAACTTGAAAAACAACAATACCAAAAAAAAACATTGTCTCTTAGCTATTAAAATGCAAGCATTAGCATACAAACTAGAGTAGAAAAGAAACAACTGAATATGTGGAAGTGCAATCTCAGGCACGTCATACATTAGACTAGGTATATACCTAATCCCATATAAAGCTCTCTATGGAATCGATCCCGACTCACGTTGGGTATTTATAATTGCATCGACCGCCTCACAATCCCAATTAGTGGTGTGAGTTTGGGCGACATCATGGGGCTGCATCAGGGGTCAGCCCGCAGTCCATTTCTGTTTGCCCTGGCGATCGACGCTCTGACACGTCACGTTCAAGGGGAGGTGTCGTGGTGCATGTTATTTGCAGATGACATTTTAGTAATTGATGAGACGCAATGGTGTTAAGGAGAGGTTAGACGTATGGAGACAGACCCTGGAGTCTAAAGGTTTCAAGTTGAACAGGACCAAAATAGAATGCTTGGAGTGCAAGTTTAGTGGACGAAAATGTGAGGCTTAATTCATAAGTCATCCCTATGAGAGAACGCTTAAAGTACCTTAGGTCTGTTATACAAGAAAATGGGGAGATTGACGAGGATGTCACACACCGTATTGGGGCAGGATGAATGAAATGGAGGCTCGCTTATGGTATTCTGTGTGACAAAAATGTGCCACCAAAACTTAAAGGTAAGTTCTATAGAGCAGTAGTCATACCGATTATGCTGTATAAGGTAGAGTGCTAGCCAGTCAAGAAATCCCATGTCCAGAAGATGAAGGTAGATGAGATGAGGATGTCGAGGTGGATGTGCGGGCATACTAGGTTAGATAAAATTAGAAATGAAGTTATTCAGGACAAGGTGGGTGTGGCCCTGTGGAGGACAACATAAGGGAGGCGAGACTTAGATGGTTCGGGCATATAAAGAGGAGAGGCCCTGATGCCCATGTGAGGAGGTGTGAGAAGTTGGTATTTGAGGGCCAACGAAGAGGTAGAGGCAGACCGAAAAAGTATTGGGAAGAGGTGATTAGGTAAGATATGGCGCTGCTCCAGCTTACCGAGGATATGACCAGGGATAGAAGGTATGGAGGTTGAGAATAAAGGTAAAGGGTTAGGTAGTCAAGTGTTGTCCTTGTTTGTAACAGTAGCTTTGATACACAGTTGGTGTCTTTCGTGTTTTTTTTCGTATCCTTAGACTTTGGTTGCTACTTGTTGTTGTCTTTTGTTTCGATTTTTTGATCGCATTACCTATTGCTAGTTTTGTATTTTCACTTCGGTTGTCAGATCGTTTTGCTTGTTATTGCCCCTTCCCTTTTCCCTTCCTGAGCCGAGGGTCTACCAGAATCGCCTCTTTGCCTTCTTAAAGGTAGGGATAAGGTGTACGTACACTCTATCCTCCCCAGACCCCATTTGTAGATTATACTGGGTATGTTATTATTGTTATTATAGAAAGGTACTTCATGGATACAGAATATTATCATTAACAGTCAAAGAATAGCTCCCAGCAACATACAATGCATCATATCTATCTTAATTTGTGCAGCTTCTTCCAATTACCAGCTACAATCAGCAGGTAGAATATGTGTCCAAACATCACTATTGGTATTTATATAAACATCTTGAACCTACTTAACCCATAATACATTTTTAACAGATATAAGACACGCTAACTTCCCAAAAGATCCAAGTTCCACCTTCTGCAATCTCTCACAATTAGTCCACCAAACTTCTTAGGTAAGCATACTCTTTCCCAAGCTACCAAAGCAATTTTTCTCTTTTCCAGAAGCTACATCTCCTGTCAAAATCCTTGAGCACACTCTGTAGTAGCATACATACTAAACCCTAGAGTTATGTTATGAGAAGATCACTGAATTAATAACCTGCAGCAACCCTACATAAGGTAAGTGCCTTGCAGATACTGCTCTAATTTTTTATGTAATCTCTATAATGAGCTGATAATAGTCCAGTTTGTTCCATTTCTTAGGGAAGAGTGGTAATTCCAAGTATCTCATTGAAAAGGACCCATTAGAAATATCAGTAATTTTTGTGAATCTTTCTTTTGTGCCAGTATCTACCCTAGCTATAAAAATACTAGACTCCTCCAAGTCATCAAGCCTGTGGTGTGTGTAAATATTGTATTTCCTCCATTACCCTTATAACAGAAGTTTCAGTCTCTTTACAAAGATTATGAGATCATCAGCAAATATAAGACGTGTCTATTTCACACTTTTGCACACAAGGTAAAATCTATAATCATAGAGTTATGATACTTTGTTCATTGTTCTAGAGAAATACTTCATAACCAAGATAAATAAGATTCTCCTTCAAAAATAGCCATGATCATCACCATTTTATCTTTACTGAAAATTTTATTGATGTTACACATATCATTACAAGTTGTACGAATCTTCTGGGAAAACCAAACCCAATTAGCATCTCTTCAATAAATTTCAACATAACCATATTATTAGTCCTTTTTAGGTTAATTTTGATCATACATCTTAGGAAAGTCTTCCTATTGTAGTGCTTCAGTAAATCATGACAAATTAAGACATTATACACCATTGATCTATCTTGTACAAAAGCAACTTAAGAGCCAACAACTAATAAATGAAGTACCTACCATCTTCAACTTGTACATAATAGCTTTTATATATATATTTGTATAAGACATTACAATATGAGATAGGTCTAAATTGACTAGCATTCTTAGGATTGGTTAGTTTGGGAATAAGTGTGATCAAAGTAGCATTAATTTGTTTCAATAGCTCCCCATTCCTAAAAGATCTAATATTGCTTTTGTGATATCAGCCCTTATAATTTTTCATGCAACTCTCATATCCATCAGGTCCTAACTCTTGTTGCTATTTATACCGAACATAGCTTCTTTAACATTCCTAATAAAGAAATATTGAATCCAAGTTAACTGGTTCTCCACTATGAGAGTAGGACCTACATCCAGAATCTTTCATGTGCTCTTATTTTTTGGCCTTCACTCTCGCTAACGAATTTTGATAAAACTTGAAATTTTGACTATCACCTTAGGATCGGATTATTATACAAGTTGTTCATCCTGCAGCTGGGTGCCTGCTTGCATTAGCCTTAAGTGCTTTGTGTTTTCATATTTTAATTTAATATATGTTACTTTAATTCTCCTCAAGAGTAGGGATTCTGCTAAGAAGGATGATTTATTAAACCTCTAATATGCAGCTTTTTCCTCCTGTTGGAGGCCAGGATCTGAGGGATTTAGTTGTAATTTATTCTGTACAATGTGTGATGCCTTTCTGTCTTCATTTGTTTTATTAATGATATCTTTGAAATGATGAGAACACAATGATCTCAACTTCTATTTAATAGCTTTAATCTCTTCACCACCCTCAACATTGTGACATCCATCTCCTTGGACACTCCCTATTTTACTATCTCCTTGAAAGTTGGATGTTCACTCCAAATATTGAAGTACTAAAAGCCATCCTGGTATTCTGTTGAGCTTGCGTCACATATACTTTTGCTAAGAAACAATCATTGATACCCTCTGGTAGGATGTTAGTCATGCATGGTGGCAATTACCCAATCCTATTTCCATTCACAAAAATCCAGCCTACTTTTGAGAAAAATTCATGTTTATCATTCCATGTGTCTTGACACCTTGAAATATTAGGACCGAAAAAATCAAGTATCATGCGGAAGCTAGCAAAACAAACCTTGAACGACGATACATCATACAACAAAGAGAAATCCTAACATGAACTTGGCATCTCAGATAATCCACACCCTTTCATACATTTATGAAAATCTTTAATTATTTTACCTATTTTGTCTTTCCTATTCAGTACAATATTAAAGCCACCCAATACTATGTGATATTGGAACCCCTTCCTAAATTGCAAAGATACTTCCATAGTTTCTTTATTTCCTCTCTCATATTGAATTCATATACAAATGTAACTAAAAAAGAAATTAGCATAGAAAAAAACTTTACTTGGCAGGTGATTGCTTGAGCCGATTCCTGGTTTACCACAACCTCGTATAAGTCAACCCTATTTGTTATCCAAATTCTCCCATTATAATGGGAGGCATGGTTAGTAGCATACTGTCACCTGCCAAGTATATGGATGCTACATAATCTACCCTACTTATCTTGATTTTTATTTCAAGTAACCTGATTAACTCAACGTCATACTTATTACAGATGAGTTTTTATCTCCTTTTATTTATTGAGGCTATTTAGACCCCTCACATTCCAACTTAGAATGTTAACCATTCCCAAAAGAGGGAATTAAGTGCCTCCCTTTTCCAAACAGTTCCATTCTTTTAGTTACATATTGATGGTTTTGAGTCATAAACCATCTTATAATCTATTATTATTCAAATCTCTATCCTGAAAAAAAATTTTATCAGAAAGTTGAGATCCTATCTTTAGTTCTATTAGCAGGCTAGCAAAGTTCAACTTTCTTCTTCGTATTTTTGTCCATCATTAATAATTTAACTACTAAATTTTTAATCATACTTAGAATTTTTGCAATCTAGTATTTAAAATCCAGCCCAGGCAATTTGATCCAAATAGGTACAGATATAATTCCTCCCAGGAGAATTTTATGTCCAGACTTCATGCTTTGATAATAAATGGCTTTTCAAAGCAATAGATATCACCTTGTCTACTTTATTCTTCCCAGTCTTGATATTAAATATCACCAAGACAATCCTATTTTTAGCATAGTAAGTTTATTTATCTCAATTCCCCCCTCCCACAGAGTTTCTGAATAAAACTATTAAGTACTGCAAAAGGAGGATGTGCCCCTACTATGTAGTATACAATTTTTTTTTATCAGTAATCCATCTCAGATTTGATATCCTCCAATCCAATCTAGTGTTCCTCTTTACTTTCTGGACAAAAATACTTTAGTTAAAAACCAATATTAGAAAATTTTGAAATATATATCAAAGTCATCCCAAATTGATGCTCGGGATTTATGATCTTAGCTCCCAAACTTTTTTGTTGTTTCACCTCCTCCGCCCATGATAGTTTCCTACTATTATTGTCCGTGTGAACAACGTATAGACAATCACCTAATTTCTCCTTCGTTGTGCTCAATTTATCAGCCGATGAGCTAAATTTTTGCACCTTAATCACCGGAGTGGATATTCATGTATTGTTTGTTTCTGCGTCGATTATCTTTGTAGCTAGCTTCCTAGTATCTTTCCCCAAATTACTGTTTCTCGTTGCGAGTTTCTATACTGGAATCACTGCTGGACCAAGGTTTTTGCTTTCCTACCCATGGTTGGCGCACGTTAGGCTACATGCACCGAGAGCAAAAAATCATCATGAACAAGTCAACAACAAACCAGTATACTCCCACAAGTAGAATATGGGAAGGGTAGTATGTACGTAGCCTTGCCCCAACCTTGTGAAGGTAGAAAGACTGTTTTCGATAGGCCCTCAGCTCAGGGGAAGCATAGTCACATCACTTGTGTTGAAAAGAAAAAAATAGTGTCTAAACCATGAAAAGGAAACAATAACATGAAATATCCCCAACAACAATAGGATAACAAGAAAATTGACGAAAAGAAATAACTGGTAATAATACAGGTCTAGGTATATGAAAATATCAGAATACTATCGATCCTACAGATAAAAGAAGGATACGCTTGCTACTACCTATTAGCCTTCTACCATAATACTCGATCTCAACACGTTCCTATCAAGGGTCTGTCCTCGGTTAGAGCAAAACATCATTGAGTCCTAAAAAGTAAAAGTATAAAAATAAGAGGAAGCATATATAAGAGACAGTCCTTGTTATTCGTTGCTTTAGACATACACCTGTCATTTTTCTAAGTTGTTAGGTGATTAATTTTGAATTATTATTTATTTGAAAAAATTTATAAGTACCTCCTCCAACCTATGACCAAGTTCTAACTAGACACTTTTTCTTTGTCGGGTTCTTAGTAATCCCCTAAATTTTTTTGTCTTGTAATTATTTACACCTTATGAATGGGTTTGTATCAATCAATTAAGATTGTATCATGGTGGGTTCTTAGAGTTTGGAACTGTGGAACCAAAATATATGGGTGGGGTAATGAGTTAATATTTAAATGTTGACGTGGATACACTATCCTATTTTGAATTGAATGATTATATTAAAGAATTTGGGTACAACTCAAGTTGCAAAGTTAGTACACGACCACCTAACTGTGGCATTTTATGTGATATGGATAATAACAGGGCTCTTTGCAATTGATAAGTCTTTGCAACATGGGGTTGTTTTGAAGTATATGTTCTGTGCCCGAGGAGGAATCTTGTTCAGCTTTTAATAAAAGGGTTGGGACCATCTAAAGAAGTGATAGTCAAAACATTGGAGATGATGAAGTTGGTGAGGATACTTTTAATGGTGCTGGTGCAGCTCCAAATACTATAGCTCTACCAAATCTAATAGTTGCTCTTTTCATATCTAGATTCTTCTCCAATTGAAAATGACTCTACTAAAGAGGGATCTGATGAATCAATTTAGGATAGTGATGATTCTGAAGACATTGACTTCTTTGGAGAGGATGGTTATCACAGTGATGTACACGAGGAGTACATAGAGCTTAGGGCTAAAAGTATGTCTTTTCAAAGGAGGAAAAGAATGGAGAGAGCTCCAGCTGACACAAAAGATGTACCATGTGGTGAAGCTGGACCAGATCTAGGTTTTGATGAGACTGAAACAGGTAAAAAAAGGTATAGAAGGAAAGCTAGGGGGTGATAAACCATATTATCCAAGTTTTGATGCTTGTAGCTTTGTGATACGAACCAGACTAATTCGAGCTAAGAACAATGGAAGGAAGAGAAACCTAAAGGGTAAAAGTAGAAGAATTACCCTTGAACAGATTCTCTAAGCTCAACTAATAGTTGAATGTAATTGAAAGAGAAGAGAGAAGACTCGTTTTATTGATTAACATCCAAAAAACTGAAAATTACAATAGAGGAAATCAACTATATAGGGGAGCATTTTTGGCGGGAAAGTTAGTTACAACTAACTTTTGGAAAACTAACCCCTTTAACTACTTCTAACGACTTCTAACTAACCAGCTTGGAATTGAGCTATTAACCATCCTATTGCTGATGTAATGATAACTCAATAAGATCGTAACAATACCCCCTTCTTCAAGAATCCTTGTCCTCAAGGATTGAACTATGGAAACTTCAACTTGAAAGATTGCAATTCTCCCAAGTGCTATCCTTAGGTGGTGCATTCAGCCACTTAACCAGTATCTGTATGATAGCTTTCCCATTCTTCTTAGCAAGTCTCCTGTCCGTAATAGCTTCAGGCTCTAACAGAACATGACCAGAATCAGAGTGCACCACAGGTAATGCTGCAGAGGCAGTATGATTGCCTAACTTCTTCTTCAACAAGGAAATAGGGAAAGTGGGATGAATTTTAGAGTGAGGGGGCAGGTCTAGAGTATAAGCAACAGGTCCTACTCTAGATAGAATTTGGAATGGACCAAAATATTTGGTAGATAACTTCTGATAAGCATGATCCTTCAGAGAAAGTTGCCTATATGGTTGAAGTTTGATAAAAACCCAATCACCTACTTTATAGGACCTTTCTGTTCTGTTTTTGTCTGCCTGTGCCTTCATTCTGTGCTGAGCCTTCTCCAGTTGTTGCTTAAGAGCCCTCAAAGTGGCTTCCCTGGCCTGTAAACTTTTGTCAACCACCTCTAATTGAGAGTCAAATGGCATATATGGAAGAAGTTGAGGAGGTTTCTGGCCATACACTGCTCATAAGGGTTCATGTTTGTGGCTGAGTGATAGGTGGTATTATACCACCATTCAGCTAGGGGCAACCATAATGGCCAATCCTTAGGTTTTTCAAATGTCATGCACCTCAATAGCACTCCACACACCTATTAACAACTTCAGCCAGTCCATCTGTTTAAGGATGATAGGCAGATGAAGTCAAAAGTGAAACCTTCTGTAATCAGAATAGCTCCTACCAAAATCTGCTGGTGAAAACCTTATCACTATGTGAAATTATGGTTTTGGGTATCCCATGTAATTTAAACACCCCATCCATGAAGATTTGAGCTACTTCTAGAGCTGAGTAGGGGTGTTTTAAGGCCATGAAATAAGCAGCTTTGCTCAGTCTGTCTACCACCACAAAGATAACCTCTTTGCCTGCAGCTTTTGGTAAACCCTCTATAAAGTCCATAGAGATATCCCGCCATACCTTTTTTGGAATTGGCAAAGGTTGGAGTAGGCCAGGGTATGCCACATTCTCACCCTTGCATCTTTGACAAGTGTCACACTCCCTTATATGCTTGTAAACATCATGCTTCAGCTTCTTCCAATAGAAATCCTGTTTAATCCTGTTGTAGGTAGCAGTGATCCCAGAGTGACCTCCCATAGAACTGTTATGATAGAAATTCAGTAGCTGTTTCCTCAATGACTGGTCAGCCCCTATCATCATTTTTCCTTTTCTACTTAGTATGCCCCCAGTGAAAGAGTAGTATGGTTTATGATTAGAGGAAGATTGAATACTCTGAATCAGCTTTTGCAAGTGTGGATCTTGATCCCAACTAAGCTTAACAGACTCCAAAAGTTGAGATGAGACCCCAGAAATACTAAATAGTTGGATATCTTCCTCCTTCCTTGAAAGTGCATCTGCTCCCACATTTTCCTTTCCTTTCTTGTAGGATATAGTGTAATCATATCCTAGCAGCTTCACCAACCACTTTTGTTGACTAGGAGTAGTGATCCTTTGCTCCAAAAGATACTTGAGGCTGTGGTGATCAGTCTTGATCACAAAATGCCTGCCTAACAGATATGGTCTCCAATTTTGAACTGCAGTCACCAAAGCCAGCAATTCTCTTTCATAAACAGAAAGAGCCTTGTTTTTCTCTGATAGCCCTTTACTGAAAAAGGTTATTGGCTTGTTATCTTGCATCAGTATTTCCCCAATACCTGCCCCTGAAGCATCAGTTTCTACCACAAATTCCTTAGAGGAATTGTCACGACCCTAGTTCACCAACCGTGAACATGTCATGACGGCACCTGGTCCCCATGACCAGGTAAGCCTAACATTTGCGGAAATGTAATAATTACGGAAAAAAATAGAGAAAACCAAATCAAATATCTAAAGGAAACTGTACTGAATGCCGCATGGCAAGTACAACTCAACATCACAAGTCTAAAACAATTCCCAAAACCCGGAAACTCACAAATCACAAGCTAAGGGATACATAAGAGGCTCTGACTCAAGAATATCTATACAAAGGAGAAATATTGAAATAGCTATTCTTATTACAGAAAGCTGGAAAGGGACTCCTCGGTCTGCAGACGTAGCAGATATACCTCGAAGTCTCTACCGATACGCCTCTTTCCAAGGCTGACAGAACTGAGTGGGAGTACCTGTATCTGCACAACAATAATGTGCAGAAGAGTAGCATGAGCACACCACGGTGGTGCCCAGTAAGTATCAAGACTAACCTCGGTGGAGTAGTGACGAGGAACAGTCAAGGCACCTACCGGTCAATAAACAGTATAATCATAGGAATAATGAAAATGACATATAAATATGTAAAGACTGCATGAATGACCAAGAATGCTACAAATCACAATAAGGGAAAAATACAACAAGTAACAAAGAGAATATAACAAATGAGGATAGGAAATGACGGCAGAATCGCAATCCAAATCCTAAGGTCACAACACAGCAATGGGAAAACAAGTCAATAACTCATATCCTACAATGATCTTCACAAAGGTCTTATCCAACTCTTCCACAATTTTGCCAAGTCTCGGACAAACCATAACTCGCGAAGACCCAGCATCTGAAATCTAACAATTGGCATCCTATGCCTCATCAATCTCATGGTCATACCGACAACTAACTGGCTAACTAGGGCCACTCTCACAAATATAATGGATAAACGAGGGCGTACCTCCACCCTTAGCAAAATCAGGAGGAATTCATCTCTAAAAGGAGTGTTCAGCTACGTATATGCTTGTGCAAGTGTTTTTAACAAGAATTCTACCAACCAGAAAAACATGAAAAGGAGAACGGACCACACGTATGAATGTTTCCTCACAACTTCCAAGCGATAAAGCTCATACCGGTAAGCAACCCACAATCACATTATTAAACAAATAGGGATGCCTCCACAGACCGTCACAATTCTCTACAATCATCCCCGGACATAGCCCACCTTATTTTGCCACGTGTGCAATTAATAACATAATGAGCACCGCCTTATTTCGCCACACGTGCATCACAATGTTCCCACCTTATTCCGCCACATGCGCAACCCACATATAAGCATATAACATATCGCGCCTTATTACGCCGCATGTGCAAAACATCAATAACAACAACAGCACGGCAAAGACCTCGTGCAACCCTTCAACAACAACCGCACGGCAGAAACCTCGTGCATCACTATACCAACAACCGCACGGCAGAAACCTCGTGCATCACAATATCAACAACCACACGGCAGAAACCTCGTGCATCACAATATCAACAAATGACAATATATACAGGAATAAAGCAAGAGAATCTACTCAAGAGATTCCGTTCACCAAAAGACGGTACAACTAATGTACAAGGAAATAACTGTAACAGGGAAATACTAAGCGCAATAAGGACAACTCAACAAGGGAGAAATAATACGAAACAATGATTCCATAATACTCAATTCTACAACAAGGAAGTTAACATGGATCAAATAATTACAATTAAGGAGGTATCGACTAAACATAGGATATCTAACTTCTTCCCAATTAAGACCAATTAATTACACGAGAGATAGAAATAATGCTTTCCAGATAGAGACAAGCAGTTAGGAATGATAATGTGACTACAAAAGGGCAAATGTCTACAGTTAAACAAGTAAAAGTCATTTAGGCAACAAGAATAACCAAAAAGGGCAGATAAATTCCAAGTAAGTCGAGTAGAGGTGGAACTAATAACAGGGAACTCAATCGTATCAAGAACAACTTCATATTCGGTGATTACAAGTACCTAAGAGCCTAAAAGGGCAATTTTTCCACAAATAAATCTGAGCACGCACTCGTCACCTCGCGTACAGGGAATACAATCAACAAAGAAGACTCAAATCCTAAGGGGGAGTCCCCCACACAAGGTTAGGCAAGATACTTACCTCGAACCGGCTAAAATCGACTAGCAACCACGTACTTGCCACGAGTACTCGACTCCAAATGGCCCAAATCTATTCAATTAAATCACACATTATAATTAACATCTCAAGCAACGGAATCTACTATTTAATTCAAAGCTAAAGCGCGAAATTAGGCAAAATGACCAAAACGCCCCTTAGGCCAACGTCTCGGGACCGGATAAATTTGGCATTTTCAAAATCCTCGGACTCTCACGAGTCTAACCATATAAAAATCTTTCAAATCGGAGGTCAAACACCCCCTCAAAACTCAATAATTCGGTCTATGAAGCTCTACCCATTTTCATCAAAAATCTGAAATTAAAGGATGAAATTAAGAGGGGATTCATGGAAATTGGTCTAAATCGAGTGAGAAGCACTTACCCAAGTCGCCCAGGTGAAAATCCCTTCAAAAATTGCCAAGAGCCGAGCTCTAGAAGTCAAAATGTGATAAAAATGGTGAAACCCTCGAATTTGGGGTTTAATTCTGTCTGCCCAGCGATTTGTTCATCGCGATCGCGGAACAACGATCGCGATCGCGTAGAGGAATTTCGAGAAGGCCCAGAAATGTACATCGCGAACGCGAACGCGGAGAAGAGAAAAATAGTGCTTCACGATCGCGGAAGCATGAACAGGAACGCGTTGAAGGAAAATATTGAGGTCTAGAAGTTGCTATACGCGAACGCGTGAAAGCCTATGCGAACGCGAAGAGGAAATAAACTGGGCTTCGCGAACGCGATGAGACAGATGCGAACGCGAAGAAGGATTTCGAGGTGGTCTTCAACAATGCATCACGATCGCGGGAGAATCTTCGCGATCGCGTAGAAGGATATCAGAAGCAGCAACAACAGCAGTTCAAAATAGGAGGAAAATGACCCGTTGAGCATCCGAAACACACCCGAGGCTCCCGAGACCCCGTCTAATCACACACACAAGTCATATAACCTAACACGGACTCGCTCGAAGTTTCTAATCACATAAAACAACATCAAAACGAGGATCAAACCAAAAATCAAGCTTATGAACTTCCAAATCTTCAAAATACGCTTTCGATAGAAAACCTAACCAAACCACGTCCGAATGACCTAAAATTTTGCACACACCTCCCAAATGACATGACGGAGCTACTGCAACTTCTGAAATTCCATTCCAACCCTCGGATCAAAATCTCACTATCTGACCGGAAACTTCAAAAATTCAAAGTTCGGCATTTCAAGCTTAAATTAGCTACGGACTTCCAAAATACGTTTCGAACATGCTCCCAACCCCGAAATCACCTAACGGAGCTAACAGAACCATCGGATTTCCATTCCGAGGTCGTCTTCACACTGTTCTGATTACGGATCATTTTTTTCAACTCTTAAGCTCTCATTTAGGGACTAAGTATCCCAAAACTCTCCAAAACTCAACACCGAACGTCCCGGCAAACCAAAATAGCAGAAATGAATTTAGGGGAAACGGTTAATGGGGGATCGGGGCGTGAATTCTAAATGACCGGTCGGGTCGTTACAGAAATCAGGTAATGCAGCAGAAGTAATGGCTTTCTTCAGTGATTCAAATGCTTCAGTGGCTAATGAATTCCATACAAAATTTTCCTTTTTAAGTAGATCATGTAAAGGTCTGGCAATCAACCCATAGTCCTTGATAAACCTTCTGTAATATCCTGTTAACCGAAGGAAACCCCTCAGTCCTTTTAGTGTGTTTGGCTGAGACCAACTCAGTACTGCTGAAACTTTTTGTTGGTCCATAGCTATCCCTTCTTGACTGATGACAGGCCCAAATAGTCTATCTGTGTAACTCCAAAAGCACACTTGCTTTTCTTGACAAACAACACATGAGTTCTTAATAGCTGAAAAGCCTTCTCCAAGTGAATCATATGGTCTGACCAGTTTGAGCTATAAATGAGGATGTCATCAAAGAAAACCAGAATGAACTTTCTGAGATCTATGGAAAACCTAGTTCATAAGGCTCTGAAAAGTGGATGGAGCATTAGTCAACCAAAGGGCATTACCATGAATTCATAATGCCCATGGTGAGTCCTAAATGCTGTTTTAGGAATGTCCTGCTCAAACATTCTGATTTGATGATAGCCTGACCTTAAATCCAGTTTTGAAAAATACTTGGCTCCATGTAACTCATCTAGTAATTCCTCAATGGCAGGAATTGGGAACTTGTCCTTTACAGTACTATTGTTCAACTCCCTATAATCCACACACATTCTCCATGTCTCATCCTTCTTCTTCCCATTACAATAGGGGAAGAGTAAGGACTGGTGCTATGCCTTATTACTCCAGAATTCAGCATTTCATCCACCATCTTCTCAATCTCATCCTTCTGATAGCTGGGTATCTGTAGGGCCTTTTGTTGATTGGAGCAGTGCCTTCTTTTAGAACAATCCTATGATCATGATCCCTTGAAGGTGGTAGTCCTTTAGGCTCCTCAAAAATATCATGATACTTTTGTAGAATCAAGTCAAGTTCTAGGGACTTTTCTTGATCTTGATCCTGACCTCCCAATGAGAACAGTTCAGCAGTATCCATACAATTCCCTTCTGATAATACCCCTACTGAGATCATACACAACTCTGCTGGTTTGGTCAGCAATTTATCCATACTTCCTGCTTGGATGAGTTTGGCAGCAGGAGGCTGAATTCCTCTGAGAGAAATCTTCTTGCCCATGATAGTAAACTCCATTTTGAGCTTCCTAAAGTTCCATAAAATATCCCCTAAGGTTATCAATCATTGAATGCCCAGGACCATATTGCATCCACCAATAGGTAATACTAGCATATCAGAATCAAAAGAGACTCCCGGCATTTTCCACACCAACTTCTTGCAAATATAGTGGCTCTGCACCTTATTTCCATCAGCTACTGAGACTGCAAAAGGAGCTATTGCAGTCAAAACACACCCTAACTTCTTGGCAGTGTTGAGATCCAAGAAATTATGAGTGCTGCCAGTATCAATCAACACTTGCACAACCTTGCCCTTGACTGACACAGTTACTCTCATAGTCCTAAAATCATGCAGGCCATTCATAGCATGAACTGAGACATGAGGCAGAATGGATCCCTCAGCATCAGTCTCCAATCCTTGACCAATCATGCTCAATAATTGTGCTGGATCCAGCATCACATCTTGTTCCATCTCCACCTCTTCTAATCCCTCCTCCACCTCCATAGAAAACAACTGTCTTTATTTTTACACACATGACCAAAGCTGTATTTCTCATCACAATTGTAACAAAGCCCTTTACTTCTCCTTTCCTCCATTTCAGCAGGGGTTAGTCTTTTGGCATTTTTATAGGTAGGTTTATCATATAAGGTTTGGGAATTGGAAGTTTTATTGAAGGGTTGACTAAATCTGGGGGTTATCGTGGTATTTGATTGGGAAGGTTGGGGATTAACAGATGAAAATCTTGGGGTATTCTTAGTTGAATAGGAGGGATTTGATGGAATCATGAAGACTTGTTTCTAAACTACCAATGTTTGCTCCTAAATCCTAGCTAAACTAATGGATTTAACGAGAGATCTAGGTGCTAACATCTTAACAGGTAAGCCAATTTCTGGCTTCAAACCTCTAATAAAACAGCTAACAACATATTCTTCTAATAATTCCACCCTAGCCAGCAATTCATCAAACAAGTCAACATAGTCTTGTACTGAACTTACCTGCCTTAGATCTTTGAGATCTCCCATGGGATCATCGAATAGCTCAGATCCAAATTTGGCATACAAGCAAGCTACATACTCTCCCCATCGTGGCCAATCTCTAGTCACCCTGTGCTTCATATAAGATTGGTGCCATTGTAGTGCCCTTCCCTCCAGCTTGCACGAAACTGCCCTCATTTTAGAATCCTCACGTGTTTCCTCAAGTGCGAAGATCTGCTCACAATTGTACAACCAATCCTTCAACCCTACGCCATCAAAAACAGGAAATTCCGTATGATAATCACGATTGGGAGGTTGATAGCCTCTAGGACGAGGGCCTACAACCTCTGGTCTTTCGTTCTCCACAGGAAACTCATGATTTTGAACTCCAGTTGTAGTCAAATTTCCCACTAGCAACTTCCTAATTTCATCCATAGCCTGAGCTACCATAGTGTCTACCGATTTCTGTAACTCCGACACAGATGATGTAACTGCTTCTATCTATCCTTTGAGGCTATCGACTTCTTTCCTCAATTCGTGCATTCGAGTGTTATGAATCGCCTATTATCACAGATCCAAGGAACGAGGGCTCTGATACCAATGATACGAACCAGACTAATTCGAGCTAAGAACAATGGAAGGAAGAGAAACCTAAAGGGTAAAAGTAGAAGAAACCCTTGAACAGATTCTCTAAGCTCAACTAATAGTTGAATGTAATTGAAAGAGAAGAGAGAAGACTCGTTTTATTGATTTAACATCTAAAAACTGAAAATTACAATAGAGGAAATCAACTATATAGGGGAGCATTTTTGGCGGGAAAGTTAGTTACAACTAACTTTTGGAAAACTAACCCCTTTAACTACTTCTAACGACTTCTACCTAACCAGCTTGGAATTGAGCTATTGACCATCCTATTGCTGATATAATAATCACTCAATAAGATCGTAACACTTTGAAACTAATGAAAATGAATGTTGGCATAAAAATGGGGAACAGAGGAGGGTAAATCGATCAAAAAGAAGATCTAAATATACTAAGAGTATGAAGTTTGATCCCACTTATAAAAAAATTGTGTGGTAGTTGGGTATACTTTTTGAGAGTGTACATGACTTTAGATATGCAGTGACCAGGTATGCACTTCAGAGGAAGGTTCAAATTTGAAAGCATGTGAATGAGCCAACTAGAGCTAGGGTGAAGTGCAACAAGGAGAATTGCTCATGGATTTTGTTTTCAAGCCTGGATAGTGTAAGTAATAATTTTGTTATAAGGACTTACAATCCAGTACACAAGAGTGAGAAGGAGTCCAGGATTTACTTGTGCAAGTCTCAATTCTTCGCCAAGGTCTTTAAAGATATAATAATTGAACAAACTAACATAAGAGCGTTCATGTTGCAAGATTTAATTAGGAAGAAATTTAAAATTCATGTTGATAAGATCATGGGTAGGAGTAAGAGCTAAAGTATTGAACCAAATTATGGGTGATCATAATGATGAGTTTGGGAGAATTCTTGATTACATGGATGAGTTATTAAGGACCAACCTGAGGAGCACTTGTATTGTGAAGCTTGGTGAAGCTGATGAAGTTGGTAGGCCAGTATTGAAAGCTTCTACATCTGTTCTGATGCAATAAAGAAAGCATTCGTAGGGTGTAGGAAATGCATAGGCTTGGATGGTTGTTTCTTGAAGGGTGTAAGAAGGGGGCAATTACTAGTTGTAGTGGCTAAGGATGATAATAACTAAATGCTCCCACTTGCTTGGCAGTAGTTGAATATGAGAAAAAAAACTACCTGATCATAGTTTCTAACTTTGCTTAAGGAAGACTTGGGATTAGGAGATGACACAAGTTTCACTTTGATTGCTGATATGAAAAAGGTTTATTCAATTCATTCAATTTTTATAATACATTCTTTCATTAGGGCGGATTGGCTTTTCTTTAATTTTTGTTTTTATGTACTATGTAATCTACAGAGATTGAATTCAACAATTAAAGAGTTTTTCCCAGGCCGTGAACAAAGGATGTGTGCTAGGCACATCTTACCTAATTGGTCAAAGAAATGGAGAGGGCTTCAAAGGGGAACTTATTTTGGAAGTGTGCTAGAAGCACTTATGAGACTGAATTTTAAAAAAAATCTAAAAATACTCTCAATGCTTGAAAAGAACATAGTGGATAATCTACTATACTATGACAAGGAGTATTGGTGCAAGGTGTATTTTAATTGTGAAGTCAAGTATGATGTAGTGGATAATAACACGTGTAGGAGTTTTAATGCTTGGATCCTAGCAGCAAGCACACGAACATTATTACCATACTTCAAGCGATAAGAATGAAGGTGATGATCTGAATAGCTACATTAAGGGAAGTATAAAAAATATGGATCAACAACATCTCTCTAATGGTATTAAAGATATCGGAGGACATATTGAAAAGTCAATAAGATGTACCTTTGAGTTTAATGACAAACAGGATATGTAGTGATGAATATTAGTAAACAACATACCGTGTGTCTAAAATAAAAGTTCTGTAATTATAGATATTGGATGCTAAAGGGAATACCATGTCCTCATGCCATATGTGCATGTATTATGACAATGTTGATCCAACGGATTTCATTAATAGTTGCTATAACAAGAAGACGTACTTGGAAACTTATTCTCATTTCATTGAACCACTAAATAATATGCCAATGTGGGCCGAATCTACTAATTCTTTTGTTGTACCACCAACGGTCAAAAGTATGCTTCGTAGGCCAAAAAATATTAGAAGAAAAGAGGCAACCGAAACAAGAAGTCTCGTAAATTGCCCAAAACTGGTCTTGAAATGACATGTAGCATCTGCCAAAAGAGGAGTCACAACAAAAGGTGTCCAAAGAGTGATAGAGTTGGTGCTAGTTCATAAACAACTTTTGCAAAACCATCAGGTTCAGGAAGGGAGAGGAGTAGACCAGAGGCAATATATTCTATTTTGTATGAATTCTTTTAAATTCAGTGCACTATCTAACTGGTTTTTTTTAGAAACCAACTACCAATGAAGGTGAGCATGCAATAAAAAGAGGGAGAGGTAGACCCAGGAAAATACCTAATGCATCTGTTAATAATGCACCTGATACTGCACCTAGTGCATCTATTGTTGCTGAATTTCCATCAGCTTCAACACATCATTCACTTGGCAATTGATTCTAATGTTCTGCTCCTAATACTGCACTTAGTGCATCTGCTAACTCTTCTATTGCTGCTAAATTTTCATTAAGAGCTATACCTAATCCTTCTACTGCTGATAGAATTTCATCAAGTACTAGAGAAAGAGGAAGAGTAAGGGCAAGGGAAGGTAGTGGAACACATCATTCACTTGAAATTTGGTTTTCATGTTCTGCACGTAATGCATATGATGCACCTAATCTATCTATTACACCTAATTCATCTATTGCTACTAGAGGAAGGGGAAGGGGTGGGGGAATGGGTATGTTTCAAGCTGAAAATGGCTTCACAACTTTTAATGGAAGTGTTGATGCAATTATATCTGCTATTATCTTTCTCACTGTACTTTAAACTTACTAAGCTATTTTTGTATAGCCTAGAATACAAAGTAGCAGAGTAGTATCCACTAGATCATTAACAATGATAACAAGTTCATCTGATGTAACTGGTGATATTGGTTTCAAACCAACAAGTGGACTGAAGTGGAAAGGAAAACAAGCAATCACAATAAGAAGGCTTCAAGAAATTAAAGATCAATCAAGGTCTACCGGTTCAAACAACCCAAACCAAAATACCACTTGTTCACAACCTCGAGACCCATGGAAATTACTATAGCCCTACTGTTTTACTTCTCCTATGGTGTTTTTTATCATATGAAGCTAGTGGAATTGTTCATATGAAGCTACTATTTGTATTCTTGTTAGAATGGTACCATTATTTTTGTTGTTTTGGTACTGCAAATACCCGGTATTTAAATGTAATTTTGAAGCTTTGTGTTCATATATAGTCTTGAATATAAGTTCTAGTATCCTTGAATTCTGGAATTATGGACTGAAATTTGTGTTCCTACTGAATTTGGACTGACATTTGTGTTGCTGCTAAATTTTTAAGTAACTTAGATTCAAGGTAGTAGAAGTTAAGTGTTTTATGCATACACGATTGGTTAGGATATTACGAAGTGCTGGGCAGTGTGCTAACTTTACTGCAAAGAGGCTTCTTTTTTAGCCAAAATTTGCTCAAACAATACTAAGTGAAGTTGACAAGAAAAGAATTGTGAGATCAACCAAACTAAAGTTCCATACAATATCAAAATGATGTTCCATTACCAAAATGAAGTTGACAACCAAAACACGTCTAACTTAGCATGTCCGACATTAGTGAAGTTCCATTACAACAACCAAAGTGATGTTCTATTACGACAATAATTACCTACTATGGCAGATCCATTTGATTTTTCTTCAAATTTCCAACTTGGATTAAGCTACTAACACACACAACAACTACGCAAATCATAGTACACTAAATGAATTTTCTACACGAGTTCCTTCTATTTTTTTCCTTCATACTCTTCTCTTTTGAATCTTCAAGATCATCCAAATACATATTAAGACACTCGTAATTTTCTTCTAACTCTTTGATTTTGTTCACCGATTTTGAAATAATAAACTTTGATCTTTCATCAACACTTTACTTGTCTCTCCATCTGAAAAATTCAAATTCGTGGCCTAAAATTTAAAGAATACAGTAAGGATAATAAAGTAACTTTAATTTAACACTAAAATTCATATTAATCGACCAAATTAGAACCTGAAACATACTTCATAGTGAGGACAAGACCAAAATCTTCTTCCAAGATTGCAATCTGACTAGGAAGTTTGCATTTGTAGCAAACTTGTAACGACCGACCGATATTTTTGAATGTTATAGTTTTGTTCCCCCAATTACTACTTATTCTATGCTCAATTATTGTTATGTGACTTATCGGAGCAGTTAATATGGTTCCTAGGATGTTTCAGAATAAATTGGGACACTTAGTCCCAAGGTTAGAAGCTTAAGTCGAAAGACTTGACCTGATGTTGACTTATGAGTAAACAACTCCAGAATGGAGTTTTGATGGTTATGTTAGCTCTGTATGGTGATTTTGGACACAGGAGTGTGTCCGGATATTGATTTGGAGGTTCGTAGGTGATTTTGGCTTGAAATGGTAAAAGTTGGAAAATTAGAAGTTTGGAGAGTTCAGAAGTTTGACTGAGAGTTGACTTTGTGGTTACCGGGCTCAGACTTTGGTTGCGGAAGTTGGAATAACTACGTTATGTCAATTATGAATTGTGTACGAAATTTGGGGTTAAACAGAGTTGATTTGATAGGTTTCGGCATCGATTGTAGAAGTTGGAATTCCTTAGTTCATTAGGCTTGAATTGGGGCATGATCGTATTTTTAATGTTGTTTGATGTGATTTGAGGCCTCGACTAAGTTCGTACCGTATTTTGGGACTTGTTGGATTTGGTTGAGGCCCCAGGGGCCTTAGGGGTGTTTCGGATGGATATCGAAATGGAATTGGACTTAGGAGAATTTATAGGTTGTTGATGTCTGGTGCCATCACACTTGCGGAAGATTGGTCACAGGTGCGTGATCGCAAAAGCGAAGACATGGTCGCAGGTGCAGTCTAGGAAGAGTTGGGAAGTGTCGCAGGTGCGAAGGAATTATCGCATCTGCGGGGAAGGTCTCTGCAGATGCGGATTATGGGAGGCTAGGCTGAGGTCTGCAAAAGCGGATGATTTCTCGCAGAAGCGCACCCGCAGATACGGAAGATTGGCCGCAGGTGCGCGAGGTCGGGGGTTGAGTGTTTTCCGCAGAAGCGGTTTTTTGACCGCAAAAGTGGCTGAATGGACCGCAGAAGCAGAACCACTGGCAGTGTTTAAAAATTCAAGGGTTCCAATATTTTTATGATTTTTGGACTTGCAAGCTCGGTTGGAGACGATTTTTGAGAGGGATTTCACGAGAATTCTTGAGGTAAGCCTCTTTTGTTATTTTTATTCAATAATATTATTTACCCATTGAATTGCCCACCTAGTTTATGTGTTTCTAAGGAGGAATTTGGGAGTTTTGGACTAGGATTTGAGAGTGAAATTTGGGGATTTGAGTGACGATTTGGTGTCGGAATTTAGTATATTTGGTATGGTTAGACTCATGGTTAAATGAGTGTTCAGATTTGGTAAATTTTATTGGATTCCTACTTGTGTGCCCGGGGTTGAATTTTTGACTTTTGATTAAGAACTTATCATTTTCATATGGAATTAATTCCAATAGCTTGTGTTGAATGTATCTAGTTATTTGTGTCTAGACGTGAGACGTTCGGAGGCCGATTCGCGAGGCAATGACTTATTGGAGTAGAGATTTGCATGATTTGAGGTAAGTAACACTTCTAAACTTGGTTCTTAGGGTATGAATCCCTAAAATTACGTGTTATGTGATTGGTGTTGAGGTGACACGCGTGCTAGGTGACGGGCGTGTGGGCGTGCACCTTAATAATGGTGATTCAGTCGATTCCGTGGAACTATGTAGTCATCTTATCTGAATATTATTATTGTACTCTATGTGTTAGAGAATTTGAGCAGTAATTTAAGTTGGAAACCATGTTTAGGCTATGTGCTGGTGCTATTGGGGCCTACAACGATCGCTCTTTGCTGTTGAGTTATTTGCTTAATTGTAGTTATGTACTCAGTCGCATTCAACATTTCATATCATATCTCAGTCTCTGTTATCATATATTGTCACATCATGTATCATTGATTTGGGCTGCTTGACATGAGTGTTGTGAGCCCAAGAGACTGGAGAGATTGATGACTAAGTGAGGCCGAGGGGCTGTTTGTGAGTGATATTGATGGGATCGGGCTGCACGCCGCAGCA
This sequence comes from Nicotiana attenuata, assembly GCF_001879085.1. Taxonomy (NCBI): domain Eukaryota; kingdom Viridiplantae; phylum Streptophyta; class Magnoliopsida; order Solanales; family Solanaceae; genus Nicotiana; species Nicotiana attenuata. Next base: position 129,406 of record NW_017671077.1, on the reverse strand, counting down.
GGTATTATTAACTCATGATGGGATCGGGCTGCACGCCGCAACATGCATTATTGATTCATGATGGGATCGGGCTACATGCCGCAACAGGTTTTATTAGCCCTTGGGCAAGACCCGCTCCTCCGAAGTCTGACATACCAGCAGCGAGCATAAGTTCTATTGACGTATGATGGGATCGGGTTCCACGCCACTGTGGGTACTGTACAGTACTGAGTGATTGAGTGTGTTGAGTGAGAATTGAGGTAGCTGATTTGGTGTTCGCAAATTTGAAGGTTTTACTATTTCGGAGATTATTGAGGTTGCTGCTTTGGTGTTCGCAGTCCTTGACTCTCCTCCTTTATCTTTTAGTCTTATTTATACTGTTCTACCCTCCTAGGTAGTGTTTCAGACCACGTTATTATATAGATGCTCATGTACTCAGTGACACCCGAATTTTGGAGAATATTGTACTGGGTCACGGTATTATCTTATCAGTACTTATGAGATTTTCTCTTGAACTTATATTATTATATTTTCCAAATTTAAAAATGCGTAGTTTTATTGTGAAAGTTGGCTTGCCTAGTATTGTGATAGGCGCTATCACGATATGTGAGATTTGGGTCGTGACAAAAATGCTATGTTTGCATCGCACTTCACCATTGAGCATTGGATTGTCTTCATCTATGCGCAATTTATTCAACTTGGTATCTGGCATTCCTAACCTAAAATTTCATATATAGAAATTGGGGAAAAAAATTTCAAACCCTAAAATTACAATACGATATCAAAGGGAGGAATTTATACAAAAAATTATCTTACTTGTTCAAACTAAGAAAAATTTAGACACAAACATAGCTTCGAAGCTCTTGAAAATGGCTGCTAAAAATGGGATAAAGAGTCTTTTATATTTTGAAGAAGAGCTCTTCAAAGTTAGCTTTGAGATTCACACATGGCCATTTCGTATAGGTTAAAGCCTATTTCTCTAAGTACTACGCTCTTGAGAGAGGTTTTTACTAATATGGGTGCAAATAATTACGGGAAAAAAGGGCTTGGGGGACAAAGGAAAAATCTATAGTTCAAACTTTGTACATAGGTGTCACACCCCAAACTTGAAGAGGCCGGCACCCGGTGCCGTACTCGACCCGAGCATACCACTCTGTAACTGCGAACTCTGGAGGGGTAACCCTCAAATTAGGCCGATGAGGCCATATTCTGAATGGTCTGAAAATAATGTCTCTCTTATTTGTGGGGTAAACATACCCAAAAGTTGATATATATAACTGTGTCGGCCGATTAAGCCGCCATGAACATCTACTGATATAAAAGTATACAGGACTCGTCGACAAGCCTCTAGAATAACTGAACTGTACCATGATCGGGACAGGGCCTCGATCTACCCATCAAACATGTATATATAAAATGGACTCCAAGGTCTAGACCCGGTAACTCCGAGGAAGTGGACTTACCAACCAAGCTGATGTTTGACTCTGTCTGCTGAGAGGGTCTGTCCAACTGTTAATGAGGACTTGCAGGCATGAAATGCAGCGTCCCCGACAAAAAGGACGTCAATACGAAAGAATGTACCGAGTATGTAAGGCAACAGAATAACTGAAAGCTGAAACTGAACTGATAATAGAATAACTGAAAGTAACTGAGAGTCAAAGACAATCTGAACATATGCTTACCTGCTGATGCTGACTCAACTCTCTCAATATAGTAAGTAAAATATATGTCCGACCTTATAAGGCTCAGTATATGTAACTGCTCTGCCGTAGTAGGCTCGCTCATAGGTGCTCGGCCATACTAGGCTCTGTATCTCTGCCATTTTGGGCTTGCTCATAGGCGCTCGGCCACAGTAGGCTCGGTGTATAACTCACCATCTGATTAGAGGTTGCCCAATAGGGAACTGCCCATCGATTATAGCTCGATCGTGGTGAAAATACTGTAATACTGTACATATATAGACTCTCTGCTCTCTTGGCTGACAGAAGACAAAATTAAACTGAATATGAAGTCCCGATAGGGGAGAATGCTGTAACTTATGAGACTAGGAAAATGTACATAAATTCAGGGATATGAACTTCTCTTTATGTCTCGTTATCAAACACATGTAGTTACTGGATCATGCCACAAAGAAAGAAAGGTTTAGCCTTAACATACCTTATCACAATAGTTCCAATAACCACGTTAAGATCATCTTGTTGCCCCTTAATCTACAACAACGATAATAATACTATCATCAAGTTATGGAAGGTAAAACTATCACACAATGAACGACAAGCTTATTTTGTAACAAAATGGGCAGCATCTCCCCTATAATCTTTACTTTCCCCTAATTCGACATAACACCAACAACTCAAGAACACAAAAATAACAACATATATACATCATTTTCCAACCTTATATCCATCACAAAATACCACAAAACAGCCCAACATACCCCTATCACTCCATTCACAAAACGACAACCATAGTAGTGATAAACAACCCAAAAATGTAACGACGACGACCAGACAACCACCCTGCCATTATGTGGTGTTTTTCCACACTCTTTATCCTCCAAAACTCCACAAAAACAGCAGCAAAAGAGACAATCCAACAGCAACATGAAACAGCCCACAAAACAGTCCACAACAAGTTGAACAACTCGAAATCACGGCTCCGATCACCCCCCCGTGAGTTCTTACAATTATTGAATGAATTTCAATGCTTTAACAGCATAAAAAGTGGATTAGAAAGGGCAGTATACTTACCATATTTGGTGAATATTTCATCTCCTATCTTGATTCTTCAACCCTTAGGCTTTTCTCCAACTAGAACTTGAAAAGTAGAGAAAATTACTTAGGGTTTTGGGTTGAATGTTTGGGAGGATTTTGCTGGGGTGTACATCTGATTTTTTTATCTATTATGAGTGTAATATCTGAAGGAAATCATCCCTTAAAAGGGCTCTTTTGCCTACCTTGGAGCTTTTAATTGAGGCCTCTCCTTTTGGCAAGTAGGTGATGCACCTACTTGTCATCTACCAGTCTGCATAGTCTCGCAAAAACGTGAATATCTCTCTTTTCCAATGTGTTATCAAGGAAATTTTTACATCGTTGGAAACTAGACTCATAGATCTTCAATTTGGTAGGTAGATCATCCCGTAATTCCATGTACGTTGGGAGAAATGCTCAGCTATATTTGACCTAATTTTCAGCATATTTATGAATGTAACTTGTGATGACCTTTGCCAACTATTGTTCCACAACTCGCTTTAATTCAAAATGTATTACACAAATATCATAATACTAAGATAAATCATAACATAACCTGCTTATCGTGTTAAGCACCCTATTATCACCCCAAAAGTACATGTTATAACTTTCCCAACTTGTCGACATTCAACGAAACATATTTTCTTCAATTGGTTTAGCTTCTAAGCCTTTCAACCCTCTTGGTACTTGCAGTCCATGATCTTAAATATTTATGACCTCCAAGTTAACATGATTAACTTACTTTATGTACTTTCAAAGATGATCTCATTTCAGATCTTACATCAAATGACTTACGACGTACTCTCACGTACGAAAACATGGGGTGTAACATCATTCCCCCCTTCGTCCTCGAATGTTGACTGATGCACTTATCAGTTTCATAACTTATAGCTTTTAGGAATATCTTAATACTGTCCTTGTCTTCTAGGCCACTGCTCTATGAACAAATCCAAAGGCCAGGGCATTCCCCCCTTTAGGCCTCTTTCTCACACCACGACCTGTGGTCGGAACTCTTCTGATCTCGTAACTGTTGCGGCCTTCTGTCATGCAGCCTGTACGACTTTGTCTTGTATGTGCGCCTATGCGACTCTTCTGTCCTTTTTCCTCCAGCTTTTAGCCAATCTCTAGGCCTCACTTTGGGAACATATACATAACTATGGCAAGTTGTCCCTCTAGTCATCTATATAGGTGTACTGAAGTCCTTTGCTTGGTACTTTGTCGAACTTACGACTATTTCTATATCTTGTTTCATAGCCTCGGATATCTATCCTTATGGCTTTATTGCATCTAGGTAGGTCATACTATAACATACCACATGCTTTGATTTATTATTACTGAGGTCTGCTACCAAACTCTAAGTTACTCTCTCGCTGCTTATCCTATATGTATAAATCTAAGTCCTTTAATGCGTTCTCATTACTATTCATCTTAAGAATGACAAACAAATCCCATCTCGTACTTTGGAACTTTTATCCAACTATTGTTGATTCACCTTATGTTGATCTATAATCTACCACTGATAACTTGAAACTCTTATGTAATATATTGTCACTAGGGCTCACGTCTCATCGGGGAACATCTGGAGTTATTTGCTTGATCCACTTAGGGTTAATACTATACTTCAATAACCGTATTTCATAGCAACGTGATTCATCTTATGAGGTTGGGGGCGTATTCTAATCCCGTGCAATTCATGAAATACCTTTTCTTAAAATCATTACCCAATCAAAGGACTAAACGTCATCCTCTTATCTATCACAATTACACCCTTATTCTACCACCAGGGAAGCATTCCATCTCCTTTAAATTCTCCTAGTCTTAAACTCCTCTAAGTTTACTCAGGCTATACTCAGCTTTTTATAACTTATGGAAACCATCAGCTCTCTTGTTGTGATGGGTTTAATCCCGAGGACTCACCTATTCTCGTCACCTTCTCACTCACCTTTTCTTATCCTTACTCTTATCCACCTAAAACCTTGTTGCTCTACCATACTTTAGTTTGCGACCTACACATATCTATTTATGGTACTCACAACCTTCCTTTCACTTCCTAGCACCATACATTTCCTTATGTTATTCTGGAACCACAAGCAAAACATCACGCCATCTCTAGCTCTTCTGTACTCTCTTAACTAGACCTCTCAGTACTTGGAAACGATAGGGTGGAAGATATGCTAGTAATGACACCACTATCATTTATGGATACAGAATCACGGCGTTTCTAGCCCTGTATATGAAGTCTAGACTATTACCAAGCTTCTGTATTTGAGTATCTCGTACCTTCGTTACCTTTACCTTACTTACCTTTAAATCTCGCATCACATATTCTGTCTCTTTCATAACCTCCCTTCCACATAGGTGGAATTCACATCCATAACTTGTATCTCTAATATAATACTTGCACCTCTGGTGCATACACAATCCGGTGGGAGCTCCATACTAACTTCTTATGAGGCTAGTACTCTTCTAACTAGCTTTATCGTAGAGCCATTATAGAATATGACTATTGTACTATCTCTCTTGTACATAAGATATTAAGGGTGATTCTGCAATGTTCTCAATCACGATTTCTATAATTATCTTGGTCTAATAATCAGACTCCTAATTTGCTTAGATGATGTAACTCTTTAGTTTCCTCTTCTCTCTCAGCCTTTAAGTAGGCTTAAGCTATCTTCTGATCTGCGGCTCAAGGTATTAGTTATTACTTTAGCCCCTCGTGGACGCTATGGAACATCCATGATATAACCTTCTATCAATTCAAGCTTTTGTCTGTGACGTGGACTCAATTCTTTCTTTTAATTTATACTAGAGTCTCCTGTAGCCGTATCATTGTCAACATATATGCTGTATGGATAACACTCCGAAATCTTAAAAACATTCATAATGTAACTAACACGAGGTCATTGATCGAATAATTCCTTTCGCGCCTTTTCATCCTTCTTTAAAAAGCAAGCAATTACTTTTCCTGGTCGTTCTGCCCCTTGGTGCATGAGTACTTGACTTATCTTAGTTCCCATAGCTATTGGAATTTTGTGCAACTCATATAATCTCGAATATTACTTTTTTCCGTTCATTAGGCATGATAGGTGCCACTTTCTTATGGAGTGTGTACAATATTGTAGTAAGACTGTTGTTATAAGATCATTTCCTCTTTAGGTCACTATGCTTAGCTTGAAGCCTTCTTCCTTATTTTCTCAGCTAGTGTTTCGTTGCAGTGCTTAGGGAAGACCCTCTGGCTCTTGTAAAGCTGCGAGCTTATTACACTTTATACCCCACGGAATTTCTAATGTTCGTAGTCACCTATCATTATCCTTTGTTACTTTCCTCCATGCCCTTGGGCTTGTAGGGTTGCTTCTGAATAGAAAATTCAGTTGTCTCCCTAGTGGCACTCTCTTTTATTTCCGTAACATTTACACTGTACCTTCTACTACCCCAACTCCTATCTGAATATTTCTTGAGGATTACGATATCGTATATGAGAGACTGAATTTCCTATGCTGGGTTTCACTACGTTTATCTTGCATGATCTACTGATTTATCTGAGACCTCTTGTCTAGCCAGAACCAAGCTCTTTCTGAATCAGTACTAACTACTCGTCAGTCCATGCTCATATTTATATTTTGTGTAACCTCTCTTGAGTTATGTCTTTTGTCTTAACTTACATTTTGCACTGGCTCCTAATGTATCAAATATTCATTCGTACTAATTTATCAATAACATCAGGTGTGGGAACCCTTACTGCCTCTCCCAACTTCGTGCTTGCATAATGTTCTTGAGTCGTAGCATATCTGTAGGATCTGAATAAATGCAATCTCATTACTTCGCCTTTTTACTACATTCTTTCTTTACTATTCCATAGTTACTTGAACTACATAACTCTGACTTACTACCATAGCACACCATCTTCCCCCATTTAGGGGAGTACTAGCATTTAGTGCTATGAAGATTTACCTATATATGGTTTACCTTTTCATCTTTGGCATCTTTTCATGTCTTCACTGACTCTTACTCGCCTTGCCGTAACTCTTCTCTACCAAGGATAGCTTAATTCCTTATGCACGAGGGTGACACCTAGTGTAATTGGCACACTTAGTTCCTTAGGCTTAACTTTGATCAAATTTTTTGCTTTGGCGGAATGTCTTCCTGAATGACCTTTAAAGATTATTCTTATGTTGTCCATTTTATTATTACTGGAATGCGATCTTTGAAATTCTCTTGATGTCGACTATTATCACATCATTTGTTCCCTAATTGATGTTCAGTTTATCTTGTTCACTAGCCCATGATGATTTCTCTTACTCCTGGGGTCTAAATTTTTGTTCTGGTAATCACATTGGACTCACCAACTCATTTCTCGCAATGAGAATATGACTTTTGGTCTATACTCATTTATTGTCTCAAGGCCTATCACCTCTTGTCTTTTCCTTCACTTAGACTATAGACTCTTTTATCATATCATATTATGATTTACCGTTACCACCCTTTTATCACATCTTACTCTTAAGCTTCATTTACACCGTTCTTATTCTCCTGCTAATATCTCTGTTTATTACCTTATTCTAAAAACTTCAACAAAACATTCTTTCTCTTTTAGCTCCCCTTGCTCTATCCACTGGCTCTTCGGGTCACCTAGCATTCTCTTTTTACTAGGGACGGGAGACATACAAAGGTAAATATTTTTCCCTTTTAGGATTCCTGCCCGTCTTCTGAAAATTTTCTGGACATTCTAGTATTCATATCTGACTGTTCTATTCTAGGGAGCACCACTTGGCTGTCTCACAAGGAGATGTATTACCACGTTGGCACTATCCTTCGAAAATTTTAGCTAATGATCACAGTTCATCCACCATTTGGGTTACTCTAACCCTAGCTGGATCCTGATGTCCCATCTTTCTCTTAAACAATGAATGTTAGTTCCCACAGGACATAATTAAGATGGGTGTGGCCAATTGTACATACTTTTGTTACTGTTAACGGTAACTCAAATACTTATATTTCTCTGTCTGAATTTTAAAAACTGATTATCTTCACTAATTGGGTACCTTTTACCCTTTTTCATATTCCTTTTATTATCTGTTGAGACTTAATACTTTTACCTTCTAATACTCCCATGGCCTGCTATTCGTGGGGTATATTAGATATTCCCGTCTTAGGATCTTAATTAGGAAATTCGAACATCCAGTATGCACGATCTGATAGGGCCTCAAACTGAGCCACATTGTCAAAAATTCTCTCTCTACTAGTGCCCTTACCTGCTGCTGTATTAGTCCTCTAGCTAGCTGTAATTTTTCAAATTGCAAGTATCTATAAATTAGCAAACATAAGTCTTGGCTCGAATTTTTATGGCTCATCTTTATAGCACGATGTGGATTTGAAAGAAGGGTAACATACTCCTAAATGCCTTGTAGCTTCCTATTTATATAATATGGTGCACAACACATCTATAAACAAGGCTCTACTAGACACGGCATGTAGACTCCCTAGGATAGAACTGCTCTGATACCAAGTTTGTCACACCCCAAGCTTGAAGAGGCGTGGCCGGCACCCTGTGCTGTACTCAACCCGAGTATACCACTCTGTAATTGTGAACTCTAGAGGGGTAACCTTCAGCTTAGGCCGATGAGGCCATATTCTAAATCGTCTGAAAATAATGTCTGTCTTATTTGTGGGGTAAACATACCCAAAAGTTGATATATATATATAACTGTGTCGGCCGATTAAGCCGCCATGAATATTTATAGATATAAAAATATACAAGACTCGTCTACAAGCCTCTAGAATAACTGAACTGTACCATGATCGGGACAGGGCCTTGATCTACCCATCAAACCTGTATATATAAAATGGACTCCAAGGTCTAGACCCGGTAACTCCGAGGAAGTGGAGCTTACCAACCAAGCCGGTGTTTGACTCTGTCTACTGAGATTGGCTGTCCAACTGTCAATGAGGACCTGCAGGCATGAAATGCAGCGTCCCCGGCAAAAGGGACGTCAGTACGAAATAATGTACCGAGTATGTAAGGCAACAGAATAACTGAAAGCTGAAACTAAACTGATAATATAATAACTGAAAGTAACTGAGAGTCAAAGATAACCTGAACATATGCTTACCTGCTTATACTGACTCAACTCTCTCAATATAGTAAGTAAAATAGATGTCTGGCCTTATAAGGCTCGGTATATGTAACTGCTCTACCGTAGTAGGCTCGCTCATAGGTGCTCGACCATACTAGGCTCTGTATCTCCGCCATTCTGGGCTCGCTCATAGGCGCTCGTCCATAGTAGGCTCGGTGTATAACTCACCATCTGATCAGAGGCTTCCCAATAGGGGCCTGCCCATCGATTATAGCTCGATGGTGGTGAAAATACTGTAATACTGTATATATATAGACTCTCTGCTCTCTTGGCTGATAGAAGACAAAATTAAACTGAATATGAAGTCCCGATAAGGGAGAATGCTGTAACTTACGAGACTAGGAAAATGTACATAAATTCAGGGATATGAACTTCTCTTTATGTCTCGTTAGCAAACACATGTAGTTACTGGATCATGCCAAAATGAAAGAAAGGTTTAGCCTTAACATACCTTATCACAATAGTAACCACACTAAGCTCGTCTTGTTGCACCTTAATCTACAACAATGATAACAATGCTATCATCAAGTTATGGAAGGTACAACTATCACACAACGAACGACAAGCTTATTTTGTAACAAAACGGGCAGCATCTCCCCTATAATCTTTACTTCCCCCTAATTCAATATAACACCAACAACGTGTTGACACCCAATTTTTCCCTAAATATATATTTTTCAATATGCAAAATACTTTCAAAACAGCATATATAAGTATATCCAAGGGTTTTATTATTTTTTTTCACAATTTTCAAAGATTTAAATTGATTTATTTTCCCTTTATTATCTATAAAATCTCAATAATTACTTCCAAAACTATCATTTTGGTGATTTACCTATTGTATTCTCATATTTATGTTAAATGTAGCCAATGGAATTTTTGTACATTTTTTACAAATTTATTTAGTATTTTTAAAGCTAAATTGCATATAATTGCAATATTATCCTCTTTTAAAATTTAATTGCATTTAGGTTCACAAGATTAGGTCTGGTATTTTTTAATAATTAATTATGTACTATAAATCATTATAGTACCTTTAATTTATTTACAGAAATTACCTTATTATTTTTATAAATTAAAATAGGGAAAAGTGGCTATTTAAATTATATCCAGATTTGGATTTCAGTTGTAGCCTAAATTGAACTCAACCCAGCCCAATTTCATACCCAAGTAACCCGACCCAAACCCTAAACACACCTACCCGACCCAACACCAATTAAATCATGGCCGTTGATCTGAAAGATCAACGGCCCGTATTGATTCTTGCCTTTTTTAATCCTAAACCACCCCCAACCCTAATCATTTCCCAGAATCCGCCGCCCTAAGATCCTCTCCTCTCTCAGTAACTCTCAACCAAACCCTAGCCCTTCAACCGCCGACCTCTCTTCTCCGGTCATCTCCGGTGACTTCTCATCGACTCCTAAGCCTCCAATGGCTTCTCTCATGCCATGCTTGCCTTCTCTAAGGTCTTCAAGGGCCCAGGGCCATGCCGACTCACATCTAGGGTCTTTCACTTGTCTGTTCTTGGCTACTCCAGTGTAATTTCGAGCAAAATCACGCTGCATTGGTCACGATCTTTGAGTTTTTGGACATGTTTCTTCGTCTCATTATGGGTTCTTCTGAAACCCTAATTTCTGCCTATATCTCCTAGATCTATACAGACCTAGAACGATTTGAGTTTGTTACTTTAATGTTTTACACTGTCCTTAAGGTTTTCTACAAGAATCATGCGGTTTCAAGTGTTTTTAATCTTCTTCTAAAACTAGGGTTTTCGGAACTTCTTTTAAAACCTTGTTTAACTGATTCTTTGTGTTTTAACTTATATTTCTTGCATATCTTGACTGATTCTATGAGTTTGCTACATCTTTAACTCTTCTATGTTGAGAGCCCTAACTTTTTAGGGGGTTCTTTGTTTGGTTTTGTGTATCAGCATGACTGGCCTGTTCTCGTTTTTGAGTTTCTGTGATTTTTCATGACTATCTTGCCTTGATATATTTCTACTCAGTTTCTTAGTCTAAACTTACACTGATTCCATGTGCTTGTGTTCATCCTAACTGTTCAAAACTTGCCTCTTTCTCATTGAATCAATATTGTTTGATTCTTACGTTTGCTAGAGTTGTATGTCGACTCTTAACCATCTATGTCTTACTTTATTTATATGCAAAACACTGACTCATGACTTTCTTTTAATTGATTCTGATTTCCCTGTTTGTTGGTCTAATTTGATCACTTTCCCTTAAACCTTCGATTCCTACCCTATCTACTCAATTCGATTGATTTGTGTACCTTTTCCACATTGGTTTTTGATTCTTACTGACTATCTCCATAATTAGAGTTTTCTGAACTTAGCCCTAATTGTTTATCCTATACTTACTGAATTTGAAATCTTTCCTTGTTGGTCGTACATTGATTTCTTTCCTTATTCGTTACTTGTCCTTACCGTTTGAACTAATTCCTTTAGTGCTTGTACTGATTTTGCTCTAATTGATTCTGAGTTCCATAATTACTATACTATTATGATTCATGCCTTATTTTACCTAGTTTCGAACTACTATCTATACATAATCTCTCATTAACACAAACACAAGAACTTTCTAGTTCTGAACACACACTTACACTCAAAAAGAAAATTCTCTCTCTTGCTTATTACTACTTGTGCTACTGTTTGCTTAGCCGGCTGAATGCCAAGGCTATACTTTGAAGTCCTGCTTACTTTCTTTACTGCACTTTGCTTCTTTAACGGGTATGTTCTGATTAATTTTTTTCAGCATCAACAACAACATGTTTCTTTACTGTTTCTTTCCTTCTAGTCTGCCTCCTGTTTATATTTAGATAGTTCCATTATTAATGCATGCTATGCTCTGCCCTTCTGTCTGAATAAATGATTTTGTTATTTATCATAGCTTGTGGACTTTGAATCCCTATCCCTAATGTTGTTAGTATCTGTGGTTGGTTTGGGGCATGACATCATTGAACATTGCTATTCATGACCTAAACTTGATCCCTTTGGGATCACAACCTCCATGTTTCCCTTATCTGTTGTGTGTTCTGGTTGATTTACAGGCATGTCAGCACTTCCTATTGCTGTCCATGCCCAAAGTTAACCCGTGCCTAAGTGTATAGGCTCCTTTGCAATGGATTCCCAATCCCCTGCCCCCTTTTGTGAAGTTATTGATTCCCTGAGATGTTAATGGCTATCCCCCATCACCCTTTCCCTCTCCTTTATTCCCTCAGCCCTTAAAACTCTGTTCCTGCACTCTCACTATCTTCTTAGAACTTAAGTTCTGGCCCCCTCATGTGAGTCTTGCCTTGGGGCCCCATGAGCTCCCTCTGAACTTGGACATATGAGGGCTGGCATCTCCACACTGCACTCATCTCTATTCTGGTTGTGTAACTTGGGTGTGAGCATTGCCCGAGGTCCTATTGAGGCCCTTAGGGAACTCTGACACACCCAGGTCTGAGAAAGGCTTTAAAATCATGGCATTGGCAAAGATACGGTTCCTTGCATATCTCAGATAGGAAGTCAAATCAGGCTTTCCTATGGTTGTAGCTTTTTCTTTCATTCTTTCTTTTGTAATTCAGTATTTCTGGTTTGTAATAAGTTGTAATAAATATTTGGGGATGGCTAGTGAAAAGGGTTGGGTGAACATGTATGCTCAAGGATAGAAAACCTGCCTATAGGACTATTTAAATTCTTTGTGTTCAATTCTGTATTTTTAGACACCATGTCTATAGGGTTTATCTCATTTTCTCCATGATCAATGTCACACCTTGATAACCTGCCTATAGGACTATTTGAATTCTTTGTGTTCAATTCTGCATTTTTAGACACCATGTCTATAGGATTTATCTCATTTTCTCCATGATCAATGTCACACCTATATAACCTGCCTATAGGACGTATTTAAATTCTGCATGCCACTTAGATATCATGTTTTAGGGTCTAAACAGCTGTAAATAAGTGTCATGTTCATAATGCTGAAATCAGTAACATATAGAAATCATGCCTATAGGGGGTTCTTAAATAAATCTAATTCGCTTCATGTTATATATCATGTTCATAGGGTTTAATCAGCAATAATAGATACCATCACCTGCAGAACTTGAAACTGGTCTGTTTTAAAATCGGTCTATTCTGAATCATTTTTAAACAATCTAATTCCCTTACTTAACGAGATTTAGCAAGCATGCCTATAGGATCTCAAACAATTCATTTTTTTTACTGTTTCGCCGCTTTCTGAATTAAAGTAGGTCATTCCTATAGGACTCCGTTTAAACACTTAGGCAAGCCTTAGGTAATAACATCAATAAAACTGAATTCGCCTTTGTTAATTAGTAACTGATCCAACCAGCAGGCAAGCCTGATTTGGGTTTCTTATCTGAGGTATCTGATGAATCTGGCTCTGAATCAAACTCCCCACGTCTTTAGTATTTTTAATCAGACCTAAAAAAAGTATGTGCAAGTCATGCTAATTATGTGTTTTTTTTGTTTAAGGAGGTGTATATGAGCCTTTATCTGTTTATGTGTTCTCCCCAACATGCAGTACGTGTTTTTGTATGTCGCCTTAGATTTTATCCTTTGAAACAAATCAGCCTAATATCCCTTTCCTTTAGGAATAGTAGTCCTAAGTGCCTCCGGGACTGATAGGAATGGGACGGGTAAAAGCATGCAATAGTAATCGAGACCAATCCGCGCTTTAGAACCTTAAACGGGGTGGGAAAGGGTAGATATGGATATGATGACCGGTGCACTAATGCCACGTGTAGCCCCTCTTCTGAGGAGTGATTACCGGGTATTGCATTGATGTGATCCATATTTTAAATAAACCTAGAACCCCCTTTCCCTTATTTCCCTTTTCTTTTAAAAGCATTGCAACTCCTTGTTTAAAATCAGCTTTAATTGCTCTCTCATACTTTGTTCCCTTTCAAACATTTGTTATTTGAAATCCCCTCTTGATTGAGCCTTATTTGTTTATATGTTAATTGCACCCCAATTCACGATGACTGTCTGGCCGGGAACCACACTAGTGGATCCTGAGGGGTTCCTAACACCTTCCCCTTGGGATAATTTCAATCCCTTACCCAATCTCTGGTTAATCAAACTTAGAATGGAATCTCTATTGGTGTCCTAATGCACATTAACTCATTAGGTGGCGACTCTTCAAATGCTGAACCCAGTTCCCAAAAGGAATGAGTTGCCCCAAAATGTCATAAACCCGATTTCGCGAGAAAAAGGGGGGGGGGGCGCGCGACACAACGCAAGGACACAAAAATAACAACATATATACATCATTTTCCAACCTTATATCAATCAAAAAATACCACAAAACATCCCAACATACCCCTATCACTCCATTCACAAAACGACAACCATAGTAGTGTCAAACAACCCAAAAATGTAACGACGACGACCAACCAACCACCCTGCCATTATGTGGTGTTTTTCCACACTCTTTCTCCTCCAAAACTCCACAAAAACAGCATCAAAAGAGACAACCCAACAGCAACATGAAACAACCCACAAAACAGTCCACTACAAGTTGAACAAGTCGAACTCACGACTTCCGATCACCGTCCCGCGAGTTCTTACAATTATTGAATGAATTTATATGCTTTAAAAGCAAAAAAAAAGTGGATTATTAAGGGCAGTATACTTACCATATTTGTTGAATATCTCATCTCCTATCTTGATTCTTCAACCCTTAGGTTTTTCTCCAACTAGAACTTGAAAAGTAGAGAAAATTACTTAGGGTTTTGGGTTGAATGTTTGGGAGGATTTTGCTGGGGTGCACATCTAATTTTTTTTATCTATTATGAGTGTAATATCTGAAGGAAATCATCCCTTAAAAGGGCTCTTTGTCCGACCTTAGAGCTTTTAATTGAGGCCTCTCCTTTTGGCAAGTAGGTGATGCACCTACTTGTCATCTACCCGTCTGCGCAGTCTTTCGAAAACGTGAATTCTCTCTATTCCAATGTCGTATCAATGAAATTTTTACTCCATTGGTAACTAAACTCATAGATCTTCAATTTGGTAGGTATATCATCCCGTAGTTCCATGTACATTAGGAGAAATGCTCAGATACATTTGACCTAATTTTCAGCATATTTATGAATGTAACTTGTGATGACCTTTGCCAACTTTTATTCCACAACTCGCTTGGATTCAAAATGTATTACACAAATATCATAAGACTAAGATAAATCATAACATAACCTCCTTATCATGTTAAGCACCCTTTTATCACCCCAAAAGTACATGTTATAACGTTTCCAAAATGTCGATATTCGATGAAACTTATTTTCTTCAATTGGTTTAGCTTCTAAGCCTTCCAACCCTCTTGGTACTTGCAGTCCATAATCTTAAATATTTGTAGCCTCCAAGTTAACATGATTAACTTAATTTTATGTACTTTCAAATATGATCTCATTTAAGAGCTTACATCAATTGACTTACGACGTACTCTCACGTACGAAAATATGGGGTGTAACAATAAGTTGGGGGTACTTATACATTTTTCCTATTTATTTCTCCATATAGAATTAGATATTTTTACAAGATTGAGTTTACTTGCTATATTTGAATTTAGTTTTCTAGGTTGACCTGCAATTCAAATTTACAAAAATTTACGTTGATTAAGAAATTAGAATTTTCATATGGAATTAATTCCGATATCTTGTGTTGAATGTATCGAGTTGTTTGTGGCTAGATTCGAGGCGTTTAGAAGCCGATTCGCGAGGAAAGGGCTTATTAGAGTAGAGATTTGCATGATTTGAGGTAAGTAACACTTCTAAACTTGGTTATGAGGGCATGAATCCCTTTAATTACGTGTTATATGATTGGTGTTGAGGTGATGCGCATGCTAGGTGATGGGCGTGTGGGCGTGCACCGTAGTAATGGTGATTCAGTCGATTCTGTGGAACTGTATAGTTATCTTATCTAAATATTATTACTTTACTCTATGTGTTAGAGAATTTGAGTCGTGATTTATGTTAGAAACCATGTTTAGGCTATGTGTTGGTGCTATTGGACCCACATCGGTCGTTCTTTGCTATTGAGTTATTTTGTTTGTTGCAGTTATGTACTCAATTGCATTCATCATTGCATATCATATCTCAGTCTCTGTTGTCATATATTGTCACATCATGTATCATTGGTTTGGGCTGCTTGGCATGAGTGTTATGAGCCCGAGAGACTGGAAAGATTGATGGCTGAGTGAGGCCGAGGGACTGTTTGTGAGTGATATTGATGGGATCAAGCTGCACGCTGCATCGGGTACTATTGACTCATGATGGGATCGGGCTGCACGCCACAATTGGCATTATTGATTCATGATGGGATCGGGCTGCGTGCCACAATAGGTTTTATTAGAGCTTTGGCAGGATCTGCCCCTCCAGAGTCTGACATACCATTATTGAGCACATGTTCTATTCATGATGGGATAGGACTGCACGCCACAACAGGTACCGTACAGTGCTGAGTGTGATGAGTGAGAATTGAGACAGTCAGGTTGAGTATTCTGAGAGTGTGAGTATGTGAGGCTTTCATTGTGTTGCATCACATACGATATGCATATTGGCATATTGATATAGAGATGTCATATTCCTCATATCACTCAGACTTGGCATATTTTATTCGCATTGAGCTTAATTGTTAAGCCTGAAAGCATGTCTACATTTACTGTATTGTGTACGAACGAATCACGAGTTTTCTCTTAGTTATTATTGTCCTATTTCCTGCCATTTCTATACAGTTAAATTCTATATTTGGACTGTGTTGGTTGAGCTCGTCACTGCTTTCAGCCCAAAGTTTAGACTTGTTACTTATTGCATTGGTTGTACTCACGCTACACTCCGCCCTTCGTGTGCAGATCCAGGTATTTACGGGCACGGTAGTTGCTGATTTGGAGTTTTTACCAGTTCAGAGATTATCGAGGTATCTACTTTGGCATCTGCAGACCTTGACTCTCGTCCTTTATTTTTAGTCTTATTTATGTTGTTCTAGCCTCCTAGGAAGTGTTTCAGACCATGTTATTGTATAGATTCTCATGTACTCAATGACACCTAAATTTTGGGGAATACTGTAATGAGTCGCGGTATTTTCTTATTAGTACTTATGAGATTTTCTCTTGAACTTATATTATTATGTTTTCCAAATTTAAAAATGCGTGGTTTTATTGTGAAAGTTGGCTTGCCTAGTATTGTGATAGGCTCCATCACGGCATGTGAGATTTGGGTCGTGACAAGTTGGTATCAAAGCCTAGGTTACATAGGTTTCACAAGTCATGAGTAGGTTTAGTAGACTCTTGTGGATCGGTACGGAGATGTCTGTTCTTATCTTCGAGAGCTGTCGAACCCTTAGGAACTTCACATTCTTGTATTCTTATCGTGCGAATTTGCTGATTTCGATAACTAAACTTCTATTATTCTATAGTCTCACAGATGGTGAGGACACGTGCTATGGGATCGGGCGGACGGTCACTAGTACCAAAAGCTAGGGCCACGAGAGGTTAGGGCCACGGTAGAGGCCGAGGTGCAGCTCGTACAAAAGCTAGAGCAACACTTGTAGATCTACCAGTTGCTCCTACTCAGGAGCATGTTCTAGAAGTGGTTGAGCCGGTGAGACCAGCTTAGGCACCAGTTGTGTCCATTGTGATTCCAGGCCATCAGGAGGCTTTGGCCCAGATATTGATTGTTTGCACTAGCTTAGCTCAGGCGATTTTAGTTCAGGTCGGGGGATGTACTTAAACTCCTGCCGCCTATACTCCAGAGCAGGTGGTGCAGGGACTTCTGTTACATCTCGCGTTTTCGTACATTAAAAGTTTCGTCTTCAGTTAATTGACGTAGACTCGGGGATGAGATTATCTTGAGGTTGACGTATTTATGCTATTTATAACAAGCGATAAGTAAGTGTCATGAAGGATAAAGGGTACACGGATTAAAGAAAATGAGTTTCGTTGAAGGTTGCCGATTTGGGATAAAATACGGGTCGAGCGATAATACCCGATATTTATGGACTAGTACCATACAAGGTACTATATAACTGTGATAGAATGATGTATAAAGTATATTAAAAATAAGTAGAATTTTAAGTAATTTGAGACAATTTTTAATTATGCGGGTAACTGGTTAATTACCGGACAACGGCATATTACCTAATTAACTAATAAGTGGATAAAGTTTAATAATTTCCACCCCTTAATACGTGGCAGCTAGCCACATTGTAAAGAAATGACTAAGTCATTTCTTTGTTAGGTGGAAAAATAATACACCTTCACCCCATTATTTTCCATATTCAGTAAAGACTAAAATCATTAGAATGATAATCATTCTTACATCAAAGCTCATTTTGGTCCTTATTTACTATCACGTAGCAATTCTACAGACTCAGAATCTTGAAACAAAAGGATCAAAGCAAATCCTTTTGGTGCATAAGGAGAAGTAGTAGTCTTCATGGTGTTAATAGCCACAAGAAAAGTTCCTTTCAACCAAACCTAAAGTTAGCCATCTTTACAGAACATCTTGCAACCAAAACTTTAAAATCCAGAACGTTAGCAAGCTGCAACAAAACGTTTTCCAACCCAAAAATCCTACGACAATTATTGGAAGCTTATCAACGTACAAATTTTGTGGTTCTAAAGGAGTACGGTGCAACCTTTTCCAAGAATATCATACGGATTTTTCCCCGCTCCAGGTATGTTAAGGCCATTCCTTCTTTCTTTTTGGCATGATCCAAATTATACAGAAGAAACGAGTAAATGCACATTTTCCATAAATTACTCTTTTCGTAGAATGCTAGAGATGTGCTTATTCTTATTCTCCCATAAGTCTTATTATTCTATCATCTGTTCATGGCTCTCAGAAAAATACGTATTTGATAAGGTTTATCCGAAAGGTATATTGATTTTTATGGCATTCCGAGAACATCCTATTAACGTATTTCTTATGCATCTCATGCATCGTATTCATTTACACTGACCCATGATCAGATTGCGTTATATACGTGTATATATGTATAGTATATGTATATGGGCTATGGGAAAAGGTTACGGTATTATATACGCACCACCACCCGATCAGTTGGTATATGTTGATGATGTTGCCCACAGTGGCCGAAACGGTATGATGGGATGCCCTTAGAGGCTTGATGATATTATATACACCTATACCTATGCATGACACGATATTTATATGCACGTGCATGACATTATAAATGTTTCAGAATTTTACAAAGTTATTCATATTTACAAATGGATTTCTTTATTCCATGTTTCATCTATGTCTTTTACGTACTAGTTTTCATGCCTTACATACTCACTACCTTTTTCGTACTGACGCCCTATTTCCCGGGGCCTGCGTTTCATGCCTGCAGGTGCAGGTAGGAAAGCTGAATATATATATATATATATATATATA
>NW_017671077.1:52725-110083 GCF_001879085.1 Nicotiana attenuata | reverse complement strand
ATATATATATATATATATATATATATATATATATATATATATGGGTATGACGTTGCTCAGTCCCGTCTTTGTACAGTTGTATTTCTGTTAGAGGTCTGTAGACAGTATGTCTAGTTGGATAGTATGTGGCCTTGCCGGCTTCCAGTTTTGAGGTATATAATTGTGTATAGCATCCTTGTCGGCTTGCCCTACGCATGTTGCATGAATAAGTACATATGCCTTTTGGCAGGTTTCCTTCATGTATATTATTCTCGTAATTCAGCAGATATTATTCATGTTTACATCTTATTCGCATGCTTAAGGGTGTTCGACAGGTAGGACTCGGGCACTCGTCGCGACCCATCGGTTTGGGTCGTGACAAAAGTGGTATCAGAGCAGTTCTGTCATAGGATTGTCTACAGACCGTGTCTAGTAGAGTCTTGTTTATGGGTGTGTTGTGCACCACACTTATAGACAGGAGGCTACCGGATTGTTTAACCAAAAAACTGAATATTTGGTTAAATCTAGAAATTAAGAGAGAAATCGGGTTACTGATAATCAAGAAATGAGAGACTTTGAGAACAACAATAAAGCAATGAATAAGTATATATTTCAGTATAATCTCAATGATATTTCGTGTCCTACAGATGTTGAGACCTTCCCCTTTTATAGTTAATTCTAGGAGAAAGTGTAATGCCTTTGTCTTAATGAGGCAATTATGAGCAATAAATGACATTAAAAGAAACGTTACTCAATCATTCCTATTAAATACAAATTCTCTCAACGTATTTGGCATTTAATGCTGAATTTGGACTCCTTTACGCTATCAGATTCATTTCTTCAATTCCTTCTGATCATCGAGCTTTAAATGACTCGAACAGGTACGAGTCTCATTTAATTTGAATAATAGCTCGTGCCTTTAAGTATCTTCTCTCCCGCATCTGTTGTTGCTCGTGCCTTCTAACTGATTACCACGCTTTGACTATTTGACCGGTCCACGTATCATGACACGTCATCTTATATAAATTCAGTTTTTTCCCAATACAGATAGTCCCCCCACTTTTCATTTATTTATCAATTAAATATTTGGGAAGTGGATCTTCATTAAAAAGGGAATTTTTGCCATAATCAATGCTATGACAGTACTGACGCTTCAGTTGTCTTTTCTATTTAATACACTGCATACGTGTCACCTTCTTATTAGCTCTGCAATTCTGCAACTTCTCTTTTTTTCCAAGGCTTCTTCAACTCCACTATTCACGAAGTGATAGTTGCCTTTATTATAGGCTTTCCATCATTACACTCCTTAATCTTTGACGGTTGCTTTTATATATAAACTTAACCCTTTTTCCCTTGTCTTCTTCTCCATAAACTTTTACCAAGTATTTCACTATTTACTCATATTCACTTATTCCTCAGTTCACATATTTTTACCATGTCATCTTCGAATCCTAACCCTAGGGGAGTCCCAATTCTTGACAGTTTCCCCAATGCCCCTGTAAGACACAGAAGAGGTAGAGGAGGTAGGCTTCGTGGCCTAGGGTCCATTCGTGGTGGTACCTCTAATTCCATCACTCCTTCTTCTGGCACTATTTCTAGAGGTTCTTTCACTAAGAGATCCTCTTCTAAAGGCAAAGAATCTTGTGAGCCTATTCAAGAACCTTTGGTTGAAGAAATAGTGCCAACCGACTTATCTTTCGAGCATGATAAAGAATCCCTTCGTGACCATGTAATTGATGCTGACACCTATCCTTCTTTAATTACTGAACCCTTGATTTCCGGCTGTTCGAAAAGATTGTCGTTGGAGAGATGACCTTCGTATAGTTATTCCTAACCCAAACCAGAGAATTTCTTCATATAGGATTGGTTTTTCCTTTGTTTATACTTACCCCTTTACTTTGGGATTTATTCCTGCTATCGACCCAGTCATACTCGATTTCTGTCATTTTTTCAAGATTTGTTTGGCTCAAATTGGCCCCCTCGTATGGAGAGCAGTGGCTTGTTTAAGGTATGTATCGGCCAAGGCTGGTGTTGACTTTACCTTCTCCCATCTAATTCATCTTTACCACCCCAAGTTGTTCCGCAATGGTGTTTTTACCCTAACTGCAAGAAGTAAAAGGGTTTTGGTAAGCCCTGAAGATGATAAAGATCGAGGCTGGTACACCCGTTATATTGCGGTACCCACAATTGGTTTGGTGGGTGAATCAAATATTCCTTTTCCTGAGAAATGGAACCTTGCACGTAAGTATTTCTTCCTTACCGTATCTGTTTTTTTTTATTTTAACTCCTTTTCTAATTTCATTCTTTTTTGCTTTTTTGTAGCAACCATGGGAGATGTGGAGCCCGTTCCTAATTTTTGTGGTTGGGTAGATGCTATTTTGAAAGCCGTGCCTATGGAGGCACGAACCTGGAAATCTATTTCCAACAAACGTGCTTGGAAAGTGAAAACTCACGGTATGCATCCCTTATTATTTCTCGTATGTTAAATTCTTTCCCCTCTTTTAACTTTTTATCCTTCTTTTTGTCAGGATTTGCTATTCGAGGAGTGACATCTGAAGTAGCTATTGCCCTTCGAGTCTCTTCTGGTACTCCCCTTTCTTTGGAGAGAACACAAGCTACGCTGCCAAAGAGGAAAATTGTTGAAGAGGATTCTGAGGATGATGAAGATGAAGACACCTCTTTGATGGCTAGGCCTAGAGCCAGGAGACGCATCATTTCTGAAGATGAAGCTGAAATTTCTTCTGCCCATGCCTCCTCTCTTATCGAACCTGTTACTGTTGTTTCTGATGATGAAACCATTCCAAGGGACACCATTGAATCCACTCAACGTCTCTTCGTTGACGGTTTCGAAAGTGGTGAACTAGGTCCGGTTTTAGATGAAGTTCCTCTTTCCTCCTCTATTCCCATTCCTTTTATTCCTCCTTTGGTTTCAAGTGCTTCCTTGCCTATTTTATCTGTTCCTACTCCTTTGCCAATTTCTGCTCCCTTACCTGTTTCGACTCCTTCGACTCCTGTTATTTTCACCTCTTCTACCGTTCCTCCTTCTATAGCTCCTCCTTCCTCTGTTCAGCATGCAGAGGAGGGTTCCAGTAGCAGAAGTTTGGCTATGAGGAGTGTCACACTTGAGGTTCCTACTAATAACAATCTTTTAAGGAAGTCTGGTGGAGCAGATGTCTGGCTCGAGCCTTTAATTGGAGACATTGAGAAGAAGAAGATGAACAGTCATAGTTACTTAACTTTGATGAATGACATAGTTCATTCTAAGTTAAAGGTATTCTTCCTTTACTTACTAATAAGTTTTTTTTATCTCTAGATTCTTATTTTCATGAGTTGTCTTTGTAGGCTAACCTTATTGGCACGGAATTAATGGGAAGAATTTTCCTTTTAGAAAAGAAGTCCCGCGAGTCTGATAAGACTGTTCTCGAGGCTGAGAGGGTAGCTAAGGAAGCCCAACTGGAAGTAACTAACTGGAAGGAACAGTTTAAAAATGCTCAAGAAATGATAAAAGAATTGCAAGAAAGAAACCGTAACCTGGAGCAGCAAAAGTGGACTCTGACTTCTGAATTAGCGGGAGCCAAGGCTTCTTCTAGTAAAGCTGAGAAGGATAAGGAGCGCCTTGAATGTTCATTTTCAGAACAATTATCAAAGTCAAGTGAAGAAATCAGAGAACTTAAGGCACTTTTGGCCAAGAAAGAAGAGTATGCAGGGGAGTTAGTGCAAAACTTGACTCAAGTTCAAGCTGATTTAAATATCTCTTCTGATAAGGTACGTGCCTTAGAGAGTTCTCATGCCTCCCTTGAAGCTTCCCTTGATTCCTCTTTAGCTGAAAATCAAGTGTTAAAGAATGATCTTGCTATGTGGGAAAAAGAGTATGAACTTCTTGAGGAGAATTTTAACATAGAGGTGAGTTGGGCTTTTCTAAACTCTCGTCGTGATGCTTTAACTGAGGCCAGTCAAGAAAACTTTGATTTAAAGTCGGAATTGGCCAAAGTTTTGAAAACCATTGAGATGACCCAACAACCACTTGACTTTCCTTCTCCGGCAAATGAAGCTCCCGTGGCTGAAGAACCTTTAAATGAAGAAGCCGTTGCTGCGGCAATTGAAGTTGAAAATGCTGCAATTCCAGCTCCCGAGGGTGAAACTTCTATGACTCAGTTTGTGGAAGCTGAAACTTCCGTGACTCTTGCTCCCCTCGATGAACTTAGCACTTCAATCCCAGCTGGAACCGCTCCTGTTGCTGCTTCTTCAGAAGTTACCACCGTACCTATAGCTGTTCATGAAAGTGAAGCTAATATAACAACTTCTGGCATTCCAGCCCCTCAGTGACCAGTTTATGTTTCCAGACTTTGTTTTTGTTTTGTTGATTGGTGGTTTATCCCTTGGCGGTTTTTAAGGGATTTTTTTGAAAAAAGTCCCCAGTTATCATAATGGGGCACTTGTATAAACTTTTTGTTGACTAAGTTTCTACTTAGTCTTTTTAATTATATCAAGAAGTTTGTTAGTACTTCAATATGTTCTATTCTTGCCTTTTTCTTATCTATTTAGGACTTATAGAATAGTTTAGCATTTTTATCCTTTGAAAATGCTTTATGATTCTTCTCATGACTTATTAACATGAGGTTTATATAAGAGGGCCCTTTTATATATATCGACACTTAATGAAGAAGACGTCTCAACTTCATAATGGTGTTATAATACGATGAAAGAAATAGGAACACACATGTTTTGTTTGGAATCACTTTGACAAGTTTTTATTCACGAACTTTGACAAGCTTTTGAATATTACATGTATTAAAATACATCTATAACTTTCTCGTAACTGTTTTTCTTGTAACAGATTTTTACAAAATAAATATAATTCAAACAAGGTTTTTCCTTATAACCCGTTTCAGTACATAGTCATGACCCTATCTTCATGCATTAGGAAGGGTTTGAGAGGTGACTCCGTTGTTCTCATGAGTTTGAGAGGTGACTCTGTTGTTCTCATGGGAAAGAATACTATGATGAATGTTTTGTATCTTCATTTGTTTTGATGGGAAAGGTACAATAAGCAGTCCCCCAAGTGTTTGAGCGGTGAAGTATGAAGCCTCGAGCACTTGTTTGTTTCTCTCAATTTGGTCCTTTTCCTGAAACAGAAAAACATACGGGACTCGGAGATACGATTAGAGATGAAGACTGCCTAACCCGTGTGTATTTCCATCAGGATAATTGTAACCCTGGGCTGGGAATTTTAGAATATTCCATTTTGCCGTGCAGGTCGTGACTCATCATTTGGCACGGGTAAGGGTTTTTGCCTAGCATCTAAAATCGTTAGTAAAATTTTAACAATTCAAAGAAAAAATTTTAACATAGCGATACCTGACCGTGGGTACTTTCTCAAAAGTAGTATCTCTTTAGGTGGACAGCATTCCAATGTGAGGGTAGAATTTTCCCGTCCATTGTCTCCAACTCATATGCTCCTTTTCCCGCAATATCACGAACTCTGAAGGGTCCTTCCCATGTGGGACTTAGCTTTCCTGAATTAGCAGCCTTTGTAGATTGGAACACCTTTTTAAGCACGAAGTCCCCAATTTTAAAAAATCTGAGGCGTGCTTTCCTGTTGTAATACCGTTCAACTACTTGCTTTTGTGCTGCCATCCTTATTAATGCAGCTTCTCTTCTTCCTTCGAGCAAATCAAGGTTCACCCGCATTTCTTCATCATTTGATTCTTCCGTTGCTTGAGCATATCGTGTGCTCGGTTCACCTATTTCAACCGGGATTAAGGCCTCCGCACCATAAACCATTGAAAATGGTGTTTCTCCCGTGCTTGTTTTTGTCGTTGTACGATAAGCCCATAATACTCCAGGTAATACCTCAGGCCAATTACCTTTTGAATCTTGTAACCTTTTCTTCAAGTTGTTGATAATGACCTTGTTTGTGGATTCCGCTTGTCCATTACCCACTGGATGGTATGGCGTAGATGTTATCCTTTTAATTTGCCAACTTTGAAAAAATTCTGTGATTTGAGCTCCTATGAATTGTGGACCATTATCACACACGATTTCCTTCGGCACTCCAAAGCGGCATATTATATTCCTCCAAACGAAGTCTTTAACTTCCTTCTCTCGTACCTGTTTAAATGCTCCTGCTTCTACCCATTTAGTGAAATAATCAGTAAGTACAAGTAGAAACTTCACCTGACCTTTTGCTTGTGGTAATGGTCCTACGATATCCATTCCCCATTTCATAAAGGGCCACGGAGCTATGACAGGATGCAGTAGCTCAGCTGGTCTATGCATATTATTGCCGTACCTTTGACATTTATCACATTTAGATACAAAACTATTTGCTTCCTCTTCCATCTTTGGCCAATAATACCCTGCTCGAATCAATGTTTTTACCAGCGACCGTCCTCCCGCGTGATTTCCACAATGTCCTTCATGTATTTCCCTCATTACGTATTCTGTTTGGGAAGGTCCGAGACACCTTGCTAATGGTCCACCGAACATCTTTCGATAAAGATTTCCTTGATATAAACAGTAGCGAGCAGCCTTTTTACGGAGCGCGTGTGCCTTCCTTTGTCATCAGGTACGTCGTACTGCAGAAAAGCAACAATTTCGTTTCTCCAATCCCATGTTAAATTATTAAAATTTACCTCATTCTTATCAGGTTCGAGAACGGAATGAAATAAATGTACGACTGAAGCGTTTGCATCTTTTGCCACGTCTGCTGCAGATGCGAGATTGGCTAAAGCATCTGCCTCTATATTTTCATCTCTTGGTATTTGCATAACTTTCCACGTTTGAAACTGCTTTATTAATTCTCGTACTTTTTCTAAGTACTCTTGCATTCGTGCTTTCCTGGCTGCGTAAGTCCCCATCATCTGATTAATAACAAGTTGTGAATCACTCTTGATTATAATCTGGGTTATGCCAAGTTCTCGAGCCAATTCCAAACCTGCAATAACAGCTTCATACTCTGCTTCATTGTTAGTTATTGAATGACACTTTATAGCTTGTCTAATAGTTTCACCCGTGGGTGGTACGAGAACTATTCCTAAACCTGCACCTTTTACGTTAGATGAACCGTCAGTGAATAAAATCCAAGTCCCCGGGTTTGCGTCATTAAAAACTTGTAATTCTTTTTCTGCTTCTAATTGCATCCCCTGACTGAAATCAGCTACGAAATCAGCTAATACCTGAGATTTTATAGCAGTCCTAGGTTGATAAGTGATTTCGTATTCACTTAATTCTATAGCCCATTTTGCTAATCTTCCTGATAATTCATGTTTATGCAAAATGTTTCGTAATGGAAAAGCAGGAACCACAGCAATGGGATGACATTGAAAGTAAGGTCTTAATTTTCTAGATGCCATGATCAAAGCAAGTGCTAATTTTTCTAGTTGCGGGTACCGTGTTTCTGCATCTAACAAAGACTTGCTTACATAATAGATAGGAGATTGTTTACCTTGATCCTCCCGGATTAAAACAGCACTTACCGCAACTTCTGATACGACAAGATAGATGAGTAACTTCTCTCCTACCTTTGGTTTCGCCAACAACGGTGGATTTGACAAATATACTTTCAGATTCTTAAGTGCTTGCTGACAATCTTCGTTCCATTCAAAATGATCCTGTTTCTTTAAAGCTGAGAAAAATTTGAAGCATTTTTCTGAAGACTTGGAAATGAATCTCCCCAGAGATGCAATTCTCCCAGTTAGTCTTTGAACTTCTTTTTTACTCGTAAGTACATCAGGGATTTCCTCTATTGATTTGATCTGTGAAGGATTTACCTCAATACCACGGTTAGAGACAAGGAAACCCAAAAACTTTCCTGATGCGACCCCGAATGCGCATTTTTCTGGATTGAGTTTCATATTAAACTTTCGTAAAATTTGAAATGTGACAGATAAATGAGAGATGTGATCATGAGAATGCTGGGTTTTGACGAGCATATCGTCTATATATACCTCCATGGTTTTACCTTACATTTACGTGACCAACCTTTGATAGGTTGCTCCAGCATTTTTGAGACCAAAGGGCATTACTTTATAACAGTAAGTCCCCCTATCTGTGATAAAAGAAGTTTTCTCTTCATCACTTGAATCCATTTTGATTTGGTTGTAACCTGAATATGCATCTAAAAAACTTAGAAGTTCATGCCCTGCAGTTGCATCAATTAACTGATCTATATGCGGTAAAGGGAAAGAATCTTTTGGACAAGCTTTGTTAAGATCTGTATAATCTACACAAACTCGCCACTTACCATTTTTCTTAGGTACTACAACTGTATTAGCTAACCAATTTGGATACTTTACCTCACGGATAGACCTAATTTTTAATAACTTTTGGACCTCATCTTGAATCACCTGGTTTTTGAAAGCTCCTTGCTTTCTTTTCTTTTGCTTTATTGGTGTGAATGATGGGTCTTCATTTAGTTTGTGAGTCATCACATCCGGTGGTATTCCTTTCATATCAGCATGGGACCAAGCAAAACAATCCACGTTAGCTTTCAGAAATTCAATTAACATACCTCGCATGTCGGAGCTTAGATTGGCTCCAACATAAACCTTCCGTTCAGGCCATTGCTCAAATAATATCACATCTTCGAGTTCTTCAATTGTTGTTTTGATATTTTCATTCTCTTCAGGCTCTTGAATTGTGTCAGGTCTCGAGTCTACATCTGTCCGTCCTTGCTCAGCTGAGGTTTGACCTTCAACTGTTTCCTGTAATTGCTATTTTTCTTTATTTACGGTACTCGTATCTATTACAATGTTAATACTCCTGGCTGTCTGCTGATCCACACGAATTTGGCAAATCCCCCACGGTGACGGAAATTTAATAACTTGATGTAGAGTTGACGGGATAGCATCCATATCATGGATCCAAGGTCTCCCCATGATCATATTGTAAGCCATTTCCATATCTACTACCTGAAATTTAGTTTCTTTAACAACACCTGCAGCAAAAGTTATTAGAATTACCTCTCCTTTTGTTACCACACTTGAATTGTCGAACCCGGACAAGGTATGCGCCTTCGGTATCATTTTGTCTTCAGCTTGCATTTCACGTAATACCCTTAGTAGTATAATATTTACGGAACTTCCTGGATCAATCAAAACTCGTTTTACATTATTGTCGTGTACAAGTAAAGATATTACCAGAGCGTCGTTGTGGGGGGTCATCACTCCTTCGGTATCTGCATCATCGAAAGAAATATTTTCATTTTCAAACACCTGCCGTACCTGTTTCCCGTGTGTAATCGTTACTTTAGAAACCTTGTTGGAAGCCGTATATGTTATACCATAAATATCTTCTCCCCCACTTATAACATTCACGGTTCTCTTGGGTGATGGGGGCTTTGGTGGCTCTTGCCTATTTTTCATATAGGCTTGCTTACCTTTCTCACTAAATAACTCAGTGAGATACCCTTGTTTCAACAGATGGTCCACTTCACTTTGTAAGAATCTACATTCTGAAGTCTTGTGCTCGTGATCATTGTGGAATTCGCACCAATGATCTGGATTGCGCCTATTTGGATTTGACCGCATCTCTTTTTGCCACCGTACCTTATCTCCCATGCTCCTCAAAACAGCTACGAGCTCGGAGGTAGTAACATTGAAACTATATCCACCGAATCTCGCCTTTAAACTTCTGTCATCATCTCGTGACTCTTGTCTGTTCGGTCATTTCTGAACCTTGATGAAGAACTAGATTCCCTGTTACTCGATTTTTGATCATATCGTTGATTATCCTGCTTTGACCGTGAGTCTTTTCCTGCAGGTCCTATATATGGATCGTATCTGTTTTTACCTGATCTTTTTTCGGTTTCTGACCTCCTGGAATTGCTCCTTTCTTCATGATGAAACTGAGGTACGGTATCTTCCTCAATTCGCAACTTCGTACTGTACCTGTTATAAACGTCATTCCACGTGGTTGCGGGGAACTCTCGAAGGCTTTCTTTAAGTCTTCTCGTGGCTCCTGAACTTTTGTCATTTAAGTTGCTTGCAAAAGCTATTGCAGCCCAATTATCAGGTACACGGGGTAAAGTCATCCTTTCACGTTGGAATCTATCAACAAAATCTCTGAGCAAATCTGAGTCCCCTTGTTTAATTTTGAAAATGTTTTCCATTCTTTTTTCAACCTTTTGAGCTCCCGAGTGCGCTTTAATAAAAGAATCTGCAAGCTCAGCAAAAGAGTTTATAGAATTTTCAGGTAAAAGAGAATACTAGGTTAATGCACCCTTGGTGAGTGTTTCTCCAAATTTTTTGACCAACACGGATTCAATTTCTTGCTTGGTCAAATCGTTGCCTTTTACACATGTAGTAAATGCAGTTACATGATTACGTGGGTCTGTTGTGCCATCATATTTCGAGATGTCAGGTCGGGCATTTTGAACTTTTTAGGGATTGGAAGGGGAGCAGCACTTGGTTTCCAAGGTTGTTGCGAGTATTTATCCACATCCACTCCTTTGATTACAAGGGGAACTCCAGGGATTTGCTCGATGCGCTCATTTTGTTCCTTAAGCTGTTTCTGCAAAGTTAGTACTAAATCTTGCAAATGAGAATTATTTGAATTACCTGGTTCTCCTTCCTGTGGTTCACTGGGGGTTCCTCCATGTCCAGAATTAACAAGGCCAGAACGAGGATTCTCCAATGTATTGTTATTAGGCGTAGGTGTGGGTGGTGCAACAGGTAATCGACTAACTAGAGCTTGAAGAGCTTTGCTAACCCGTGCATCAATTACTTTTTGTAAAGCTTCATCTGGCCCTTCAAAATGTACAGATTGCTCTTGTTCATCAGTACGAGATTCAGGAGCAGGAGTACCTTCACGAGATTGACGTGGTGAATTTTGAGGGGAAGGAACCACGTTAATGTTTTGTAAATCTCCTTGATTCTGATGGATTTGATTTTCATCACCGTTATTGTTGTTGTTGTTGTTTGACATGATGATAACAACAGATAAAATGTAACTTAAAAAGAATAGATTATCAGATTCCCGGTAACGGAACCAATTTGTTTAACCAAAAAACTGAATATTTGGTTAAAGCTAGAAATTAAGAGAGAAATCGGGTTACTGATAATCAAGAAATAAGAGACTTTAAGAACAACAATAAAGCAATGAATAAGTATATGTTTCAGTATAATCTCAATGATATTTTGTGTCCTACAGATGTTGAGACCTTCCCCTTTTATAGTTAATTCTACGAGAAAGTGTAATGCCTTTGTCTTAATGAGGCAATTATGAGCAATAAATGACATTAAAAGAAACGTTACTCAATCATTCCTATTAAATACAAATTCTCTCAACGTATTTGGCATTTAATGCTGAATTTGGACTCCTTTACGCCATCAGATTCATTTCTTCAATTCTTTCCGATCTTCGAGCTTTAAATGACTCGAACAGGTACGAGTCTCATTTCATTTGAATAATAGCTCGTGCCTTTAAGTATCTTCTCTCCCGCATCTGTTGTTGCTCGTGCCTTCTAACTGATTACCACGCTTTGACTATTTGACCAGTCCACGTGTCATGACACGTCATCTTATATAAATTCAGTTTTTTCCCAATACAGACATGTTCTATAGCTTGTACTTTAATTGACTTTTCATGTTGTTTCTAAGGTTGGAAAAATTGATTTCCAGTTATCGGATCCTTTATAGTCAGCACAGTTTCTTTGCAGGTGTGTGGAATGATTCAGGATTCTTTTTTACTTTGATTGATCTCTAATTGCATTTGATCTATGCTTACAATATGATTCATTGATCCAGATAATTGGTTACACTATGATATGTTAAATAGTAAAAGTATGGACTCCCACAAAATATATATGACCTTCTTTTAGTGTTAGATTTGAGCTGTCAATTCGAATGTGCAATTTATAAATGATTATCATATAAAATGTTGTGGTCTGCAGATAACTAAACTTTGGTTCGCGTACCGTTAATGAAGCAGTAGCAATTTTGCTGTTCGGCTATAATGGTGAAATGAGCAGCCTGGAAATTGTCTCCAACATTATTTTTGCGCTTTTTGCAGGAACAGGAATGCTATTAAACATTTTTCAGGGGTTTCTTTCCTTTGATTCATTTCACGTCTTTTGAATTTCGGATAATATTAGCTATTAAATTCTTAACAATGATTATTGATATTATTTCTCTATTGATTATTTCAACATGTATGGGCATCTACTTCCAGTTTCCTCATTCAAGAAAGCATACATGCATAGCTTTGAGAATTTCTTCTCTAAATCCGTAGTTTAAATGATATTTGCTCATATGTTTATGGAAGAATAGTGATCGATTCACTCGATGTTGAAGCACACAACAAACTCAATTTGAGTTTGGTTGGTTTGAAGTTTAAACTATTTCACTTGATCTGATTAGGTTTTTTAAACAAATATATCTCACTTATCATAATCATACGCAGGTTCTCATGAACAGAATTTCTTTTCAAGCTAATAATCTACATATTAATGATTGAATAAGTTTATTTGAGTAGCACCTGGTTCCGATAATCAAGATCAGAAATCATTTTACAATTAAAACCAGAAAGATCAGTAGCACGCTTGTTTGCCAAAGCTCTATTTTTGCTATGCCAGACTCATTACCAGAGCAAAGCAAGGCACAACTAGCTGCTACGGGAAAATTATAGTGTACAAGAAAATAAATCAGCAAATAACAAGTGAGATCAAAATCATTCTCCTTTGCCTGTTGTTCCTTTCCCTCTTCCCTGAGGTATATGCTTACACATCTCAGCCCAAGCATCTAAACAGAGAGAATAGTAGCACCACGAGCAGCATTAAGTTGCATAGAATTACAGGTGTTTGGCAATAACCAAGTATTTGGATGTAGCAGTAATCTCTGTACAACAAATAACAGTTTCTTAGGGTTGAACGCGGTTCCTTTGACATCCAACATCTCTCTTGTTTAATTATCTGCTTGAAGTTATAGCATCAGAGTCATGTAGAACAGGGACTTTGCCATATTGATAGGTCAGAAAGAAGGTCTCGAAGCTGATCAATCAGAAGCTTGAGATGCTTGTTCTTGTCTACAAGTTCCTGCAATGCACAGAACAATATAATATGCTTACTCGAGATCAAATTAGCAACTTGTTTTCTTCATGTACCACGAGATAATAGAAAGCTTATATACATGCAGTCAAGTAGAACACTCTTTACGTTCCGGTGAAGAGTTTTCACTGCCACAAGGCGGAAACAAAAAACAAATACAAGAGGATTACAAATTTTACAAAATTACAATTACAAAATCCATATGACAGAAAAAGTCACATCGTTCTGACTTGAGCTTGCAAGACATAGTGAGACATCTCAAAGTTTGTACAGTGAGACATCTAGGGACGTCCGCGATGGATAGATAACATGCGGGATACCTCAATCTTGTTTTAATGGAAATGCAAATACCAACACCAATCATGGTCCTATGTTCGCATACACATTCCTTTCGGCAACCTCCACCCACCATGCACCCCCAAAACCAACAACAATCTCAGAGAAATTCCAAGACCTCAAAACTCTATACGTTCTCCATACCTTTTTTAACGTAGAGGCGTGTTCCTCCAGCTGCTCAATTTCAGCTTGATCTGCAGCAGATAGTGAACCACTAGCAGAAGCAGCTTCCAATGCTTTTGCCTAGCTAACATAACCAGTGAAGAGTGTGAAGTATCACACAACAAGTGAACAACTTTCCAAACGTACAAGCAAATATAACTTGTAAACCATGAGGCAGAACAGAAAAAAGATTTGGATAATTTGCAGTTAAATTCTTTTGAAGGAATAATTTGCAGTTAAATTGGAGCAAATACTGCGCAGTTCAAAAGTACGAAGGTATTAAAAGAACTTAATAAACTCAAATAATGTGCAGTAGCATATATATTGAGGATCAAAAAGCATACAGTATCAGTGATCTATTTGTCAAAACAGACAAATAGACACAACTTACAAAATTCTTAACCCTTCAACCAGAATCTCCAAATGCACAAATGTAAGACAATCCATATACCAAATCCAAGGACCTAAAATGTGATTATAGTGCCAAATCTTTCTTGAAAAGGATAGAGCGCGGTAGTTTATCTTAGTATAAGTACTTACTCATCATGAGCGTTCAAACAGTAGGAACGAGCACAACCTAGAAAACATAGTTGAATTCCTTCCCCCCTCCCCCAACAACCACCCACAAACCCCGGAAGGAAACAATTCAAATCAAACAAATTGTAAGCAGCACAGTTGAGCTTTTCAGCTAATGATAATGGATAATCAAACAAGTGAATTTTATATTCATAACTCGAGAAATGCTTATCCTTGTGTCTTATAAAGGATAAGAATATCAAAATATAAAATAGCCATGTAAAAATTTTGCGCATATTGTAAAGGCAAATGGTACCCGTAGAAATAAGCACCCGTGTCATACCCAGAGCAATCAACAAATTCGTTTCCCATAAGATTCACCTTTCTGCCCCCCTTGCTTCTCCATTCAAATTTAACAGACCCTCCTGCTACCCCTAAAATATTTTTTACCGCTCAGTCTGTGACGCTTTT
The DNA here is from genome assembly GCF_001879085.1 of Nicotiana attenuata. Classification (NCBI taxonomy): domain Eukaryota; kingdom Viridiplantae; phylum Streptophyta; class Magnoliopsida; order Solanales; family Solanaceae; genus Nicotiana; species Nicotiana attenuata. The sequence continues at coordinate 95,574 of NW_017671077.1, read as the reverse complement.
CTTTCCCATAAATTATAATACTCACCAGGAACAAAATTTCTAGAATATTTATTTTAATTGCATATTCTAGTCAAAATTACTATCTAACAGACCACTACCTCCACCACCACCTATGCCTCAACCTCACGCTAGTTGATGGCTGGGCACATGAATCCTCCATATCCATTTGGCTCCATAAGTAACCCCTTCATTCCACTCAGTAATTTTGGGCATTGTAACATTAGAGTTCTCCACATAGAATCCGAACTCGTAACGTCCACTTAGCACACATCCTCCTTGGTAGTCCCTTTGGCATTGAACCAAAGCCCTTAGAGCATTTTACACCTTTTAAATTTCCTACTCCTCATTAATTTACTTAACAAATTGTATAATTAAAAATTTTGATATAGACTATTCACATAATGGACCCTAGCTAGCAAAAATTCATACAGTTGACCGCAACTAATTTGAGATCAAGACTTAATTGATTCATGATTATATCAAACAAACTTTTGCTTGGATCACTATCTTAACAATAAAAACCCTAATTTATGTGGGCACATTTTCCTTTTTAAACTGTCCTACTAAAAGGAATGACACCTTTCTATATTTGAAACAAATTCACTTTTAACTTCCTATTTTATTACTCCCAATGAGATAATTTATAGTCACTAACTTATTTTAGATATAAAAGTTTCAAAAATAAAAAATTCAAAAATATGCATTTCCATAAGGTACCTTCTGAGCATTAGAAATAGCCGTAAGAACAGAACGCAAGCAAGCAATTGACGACTTATAACGGAGACGAGACTCATCAAGGGCACCGCCCCCAATATCCAAGTGATGTTGAGCCGATGCCAAAGAAGACGAAGAATTATCCGACGAAACGTCGCCGGCGCCGTTAGAATGCTGCTGCTGCTGTCCGTTACTCATAACAGCGTTAGCAGAAGTAGTAGCGGCCATATTTGGAGTAGTTGACCAGAGTGTAGGGTTGCAGAGCTCGTCGTTCATGGCGGAGAGAATTGGATGTGCTGCTTCTATTGTGTCTTCTAAATGCTTTTGTCCTTCTACTGCTAGTTCTTGTATTGTTTTAGAATTTGTCAGTGTGCCGCCTTTTTCCTCCATTTTTGGAAAATGTCGCCGGTGTTGTCGATACCCTAGGTCGCCGTCGGCAATAGTGGCGGCGATGGGCGGTGTGATAAGTTTTAAGAAAGTGATTTTGAATGCGAAACGAGGTGTTTCCCAGCCTGTACATTTTGGGCCTGAGATTACTGGATCGAGCCCAAATCAAATAACTTGGGGTAAAATTCAGATATAGCTATTACATTTTTCAACCCCTATAGTAGTAATTAGCCATCTATAGATACCATTTGTTATATTAAGGATTATAGATACCTTTTCTGTGGTTATAAGATATATTTGATGTATTTAAGCTATTGTATTCATGAATACAGTAGCAAAAATAGGCGAGAATCAGGGAGGTCCAGCTAATCAGTTGTTGTATTCAAGTGTATTCGACTGTATTCATGGAGTGAAACATGGGATTACAGCTGGACAGATTATTGTATTCGACTGTATTCGACTGTAATTCACGGCGTGAAATAGGGGATTACACTGTTTTTAAAACGGAAAGTGAATCAATTAACATAATAGACTCCTAATATAACTCAACAAACTCAATTATAACACACAAAAGTTGTATTTTTAGTTATAAAAAATATTCTCAACCGAAAAATACCCCAAAAACATAGCAATCTTCAGAGAAATTATATAATACATCTGAATACATAAATTATATTAATTAAAAAAAATATATGAATACATTCATGGCATATAGCGAGACACTGAATACAATAAAATACATAGAATACATCAGGATACATTGAAATACAATGAAAAAAAAGACAGTGAATAAGAAATACTTGGAATACAACGAGATACATTGAATTACAATGGAAAAAAAGACAATGAATACAATGAAATACATGAAAATACATTGAAATATATTAACATAAAATCAAGTTGCTCAGCCCCAAACTCCGTCGTCTTTGTTCAAGAACAAACCCTAATTTCCGGCGAATCCACCGTAGCAATACACATCAACCTACGACGAAACAATCCACGGAACCCTCTCAAACCCTTCCTATAACGGCGAAATGGCAAAAACCTACCCCTTCAAGCTCGACCTATTTCAGGAAGTATCCGTCGCGTGCTTAGAACGTAAAGAATCAGTTCTTGTATCGGCACATACCTCCGCGGGGGAAACAGTTGTCGCCGAGTACGCAATCGCTGTGGCATTTAGGGATAAGCAGAGAGTTATTTATACTTCACCTTTGAACGCATTGAGCAATCAGAAGTATAGGGAATTAAGCCATGAGTTTAGTGATATTCAATTCGGTGCAATAATTGATCGGAATGAAAAGAAAATAGTATGGGTGAGAGGAATTTTGAGATGGAGCATTGTGTTTTCGGGGAATGGGGAAGAGAAATGGATGTATCAAAGTAGAGAGAGAAAGAAAATAGTGTAACTGAATAGCGTATTTAGTGGCTTAGGGCTAGGAGATAACCAAAATTAAATATTTTGCTATAAACCTTAAAAGGTATCTATAGAATATAATTTTTTTAAATGGTATTTATTTAAAATGAATAAGGTATTAACATTTGCTATAGGAGGTAAAAATTCCTAATTTAAAAGGGGTTTTGGCATGGTATAACAACATACTCATATAATTAGCAGAAAATAGCCCTAGTTATAGATATTGGCATCAAATAGCTAATAAATGTATATCAGAATAATAATATGTATATCACAATTTTTTTTCTTCTTTGTCTATACCAACATGTATATTAAAAGTTTATTTTCATTCTTTGTATATCAATAATATAAAATTATATATATAGTTATTGCTGCCTTTATACCAATATATATCACAATAAAAATATTGTATTATTTTTATCACGGTGTATAGCACATCGGACATATGTATACCAATATAGATATCATAAGTTTATTTTTCTTCTTTGTGTACATCAAAAATTAATTTTATTTGTATACTAAAATATTATTTACTCCCACAATTATATTTATTATTCCTACTATGAGTTGTTATAGGATGTCAATTTAGCCAATGGGGGTCCGAGAACCAATGAGTGCTGGGAAGGAGAGATTGAGAAGTCAAAAGGTGCTATGGGGTCGCACATTTGCCCCTGATATCTTGGAAGAGGCTGGTATGAGACAGCTGGTTGAGATCTGTAAGTTTCAACAGTGGACACATTTGTTCACAAATGATGCTCCAAAGGCGTATGAGGAGGAATTTCAAAGTTTCTATGCTGACCTTTTCAAAGTTGAGGATGATCACATCTGTGTGTTGGTGAATGAAGTTGATATGGTAATGGACTCTGCTCTTTTGGGATCTATTCTTGGTGTGCCTGCTGAAGGGCTGTCTAGTGTTCAAGGATCCTGTTCTCAAAACTTCAGAAATGTCATCTCGAAGGACAGAGCAGTTCAGTAGGGGGAACGGGTTCAGAAGAAGGCCCCCCTTCCTGTATACCGACTGCTATTTGAGATGGTGAACAAGGTATTGCTGCCTCGAGCTGAGAGAAGATCTATCACCTCTCGTGCAGACCCGTTCCTCATGGAAGCACTAGATAACTTCACTACCATCAATCTGCCTGGGATCATGATAGAGCACATGAATAAAGTGGCAGACTTTAAAGATGGTAATCATGGGCTGCCGTATGAGTTCCTTCTCACCAAGGTCTTGGAGCATTTCAAGGTTCCTCTAGGACAAGCTAAAGTAGGCACCAAGAAGCAAACTTTCTCCAAAGCTACACTTGAAGAATGTGAGCGTATTGAGAAAGTTTGAGGGGTTGGAAGCACTTCTACTATATCTCAGTTGATCAATGCTCAAAATAGTGCTACTACTGATATAAGGCAATTGAAAGTAAGGAATGCTATCCTTGAGACTCAGTTAAGTCAGCTATAAGAGGCACCTGGTTCCAGTAGCTCTCAAAGTGAAGAGGTTGCTCGTTTGACAAAAGAGAATGCTAAGCTCAGGAAACAAGTGGAGGACCTGAAAGAGAGACTGCTCAACGAGCAAATTTCAGCGAATGCTCGAATGGATTTAGTGCTCCAAACCCTTACCTCTGCTTCTAAGCCTTCTCCTTCCAGTGCTCCCTAAATAGTGTCCCCTCAGTGTCAAGTCTATGATCTAGTTTGTGGTCAAGTCCCTCAGTGTCAGTTCTTATGATGATGTTTGTGATATTTTTCTTGCTGCTCTAAATTGTGGATGGTGGTCGTAACATTGACTCTGCCCCTGTTGCAATCCAAATTATGTTAATGCAAGCTTTTCCCTTTTTGATGTTTATACCTTGTTGTTATGCTCTATTTTTAGTCATGAGTGTGTGCACATAAGTGGCATGAGTTAACTTAAAGCTAGACTTCTTTATTGCTTAAAAGCTTGTTACTAATCTTTTTATGATGTCAAAAGGGGAAAATTGATAGGTTATATGTGTATCCCTGTTATGTTTTGATGATCTAACAAACTTACTGTAAAGAACCAGATAAGTAACCAAACACCCTTCTTCAGGACCTTAAAAGATCAACATGCCTCCAGCTGGGACACAGTTCAACTCGTTAGAGTCAAAGTAACAACAGAGGGAATATGTCGCTACTAGCTCCCGAGGTAACTGTACGAAAGTCCACTCTCCAGCTGGAAAAGTTGTTGCCTGCACACGCTACAGTACAGGAACATTGTAGCAGTCAGCTTTATGGGGAAGGCCTTTTACCTACCTTGCTTACATCACTATAAGTGATGTCACACATGTATTATTAACATGAAGGAAGGTAAAACAAATCACCTGAACATTTAGAGAATTTTACTCAAGCACTCTCACGTGATTGATCAGCAAGCAGACAATTCTCAAGTGCATCAAGAACAAAGAACAACACTGCTACGGACCAGTTCCCCATATCAAGTTATTGTATGTCCTTAGTTGAGTTGTAACTTTGTAATAGTTCTTCAATTGTAATTTCTACTTAGCTTGTTTAGAAGCATTGCATAGGAAACCTTTCGTAAATTATAAACCCTTGTGTTTGTGTCTTAGCTAGAGTTAGTCAAGTTGTAAAGTATTTATAATAGAGTTATTGCAAAGTGGCTTGTAATAGAGTGTTACAAGTTAGTGAAGGATTAAGAGGTTAATTCCTAGGTTGCATAGTTTGTAATCTGAAAGTTGCTCAATAGTGAAGTTGAAATCCTACAATGGTAGGTCGTGGTTTTTAATCCCGTTGAGATGGGAATTTTCCACGTAAAATTCATCTTGTCATTTATTTACTGCAGTGTACGTGTTCTGTTGAACCTGATAAAGAACCTAGTTCTCTATAGAGTTTGGTGGACCCTTAAATTCTATCACTGTTCTTTGTATGTTCTTTACTTGTGTGTCTAATTTGGTATTAAGATTCGTTTGAAAATTATTTAGGTGAATATGAGTATATTGATGTGATGACGAATATGGAGTCTTCTGTTGGGTTCTTTTCGATGGAGTTGGGAAGAAGAAGATTTTTTTCTTTTAAACAAAAAACAAAGTTTTCCGCGTGTCGCATATTTATTTGCTCCTCGCCATGTCACGGCGATTGAAAGTCACGCACCTTTGTTCTATTAGAAATTACCAGGTAGGTATCTAATAGGTACCATCTATTCGAGTTGTGTTCAATAGGTATTACACTAAATTTAGGTGTCTAAATAAAATTTCATGACAAGTTTAAGGGGTTGGGTATATATTTGGCCAAATGATAAATATTCGGAAACAATCATTTTTTGTAAACATGACAATTAAATAGGAGCAAAGGTAGTGTAAGCTGAAAATGGAACTCAATATTACTGAAAGCATGCTTCTTGAGAGAATTGGTAGTGAAATGAATAGGCTAAAATTGTATATTCAGAATGTGCCCTTTATTGAGAACTAGTATTAGTACTCGAGCGGATGCGCGGACACTAATCATGTTAAATATTTAAGTTATTTGGATTGTATATAAATAATCTTAAAATTTACACTTTCTCAATAAATATAGATAATCATTGGATATTAACTACATGAAAAAAATTAACCATTTCTTCTATTTTTCTTTTTTAATACCATTCTTGCCGGTGTCATTGGATCATAAAAATAGTCAGGAAGCAAAATAATAACTCATATTTATGACAAAACAATCAAATGTTGAGACAATGAATGACTCTTTGGATAAGACTTAACTCTTTTACTACTAATTGAACTTTTATTTGGTGTGTTGATATCTCTTAAAAAATATTTCTTTCTTAAAATTTCAATTTCTAAAATACTATTTTTCAATAATAATTATTTTTATAATAATGTAATTGAAAATATTATTCTTAATTGAAAACTCATTTTAGTTGGCTGTCTAAAAATATAAAAAATTCTTTAGTTAGTGAATTTCTTTTACTCCATTTGATATTTGACATTAACCATGTTAAATATCTGAGTTATTTGAATTATACGTAAATAACCTTAATATTTAAACCTTCTAAATAATTATAGATAATCGTCAGATATTAATTAAGAAACACTACATGAAAAAAGACTAACATTTTCTCAATTCTCGTAGTCATAATTTTATTTTTGCACTATTCTCATATGTGTCATTAACCTAAGAATAGCCACAAAGTGAAATAATAACTCATATTTATGGCAAAGCACAAAGGTTGACACAATATAAATAATTCTTTGATTACGACGTGACTCTTATACTACTACTTGAACTCTTATTTGGTATGATTTTATCTTTCGAGAAAATATTTCTATTTTGAGATTTCAATTTCTAAAACTTTATATATATATATATATATTAATAATGATTATCTTTATAATGATGCAAGTGAAGATATTATCCTTAATTTAAAATTTACTTTAATCGGCTATCTAAAAATTTAAATGATTCTTTGGCCGGATTTATTTCAGTATGACTCTACTTTAAGTTTATCGATATCTCTAGCCCCAGAATTTGAATTTTTAATACCCTATATATACAATAATTTTTTTCTTTGAATCATTAAATGTTAAATTAGTTGACATTGCATATATTATCTTAAAATTGTCAAGTAGTTTATTTTTCGACACAATTCTTGGCTTAACCTCAATGCAAACTACTCAAATTGCATTCCAATTCAAATTCGAATATCATATCAATTTGTTAGTAATAATGATTTTTAAAAAACGACACAAAATGTAAATTAAAAAAATATTTGAAGATATCCTTATCTTATAATCTATGTATTTGAGTTGAAAAAAAGTATTTGAAATCGATGAGATTAACTTTCAAATTTTTTATACTCAACAAAAAATGAAACATAAGAAGACTTGTTGTCATCTTTTATTTTTTGTTTTTAGATCTTTCTAACATTTTTTTCAATATTTGTTTTCTTTGATCATATTTTTTATGTCATTATTACTTTTGTTACAAAAAATTAATTTTTTTCACTATAAAAGGATGAGTTTTAATAAAAATTGTCTACATATGAGCTTTAATTATATTTTTAGTCTTTGGTTGAAATTATTTCATATTAACGACACAAAATGTAAATTAAAAAAATATTCGAAGATATCCTTATCTTATAATCTATGTATTTGAGTTGAAAAAAAGTATTTGAAATCGATGAGATTAACTTTCAAATTTTTTACACTCACCAAAAGATGAAACATAAGAAGACTTGTTGTCATCTTTTATTTTTCGTTTTTAGATCTTTCTAACATTTTTTTCAATATTTATTTTCTTTGATCATATTTTTTATGTCATTATTTCTTTTGTTACAAAAAAATTAATTTATTCCACTATAAAAGGATGAGTTTTAATAAAAAATTGTCTATATATGAGCTCTAATTATATTTTTAGTCTTTGGTTGAAATTATTTCATATTTTCTTTTGGCTTTATCTAATCAGCCTAAATAGCTGCTCACCCGACCACTTAAATTAAAAAATTAAATGATGTGTAATTTGTATATAATCCATATATAGTGTATATTGTATAATCGTGTGTTGTCGATATATCATCTATTTATATTAGCTATAATAAGTAAACAATAAATATGGCCGGATATTATGTAAATATTCCATCAGATTTTGGTTTTTTGATATTATCCATGATATAACTTCTATTATAATAATTTTAAAACTCTCTACTAATGTTCAAAAATATCTTAACTTTTTATTTCTTTGAATTAAATAAAAGTAAAAAGTTTTCTCGAAATAATTTGTTTACATTATTAAAAAATTATTTCACGTCATACCAATTTTTCCTTTATATATACTCTTTGTTACACTTAAAAGTCGCTATTGAAACTATCAATTAGAAACCAATTTATCTCTTGTTGAGTTTTAAAAAAAAACCTTTCACATAATGTAATGATTCAAAACTAATATTCTTCAACGAAAAAAATATTATACTCTTGCAATATTGGCTTGACTACAGCTAAATGAAGGGGTTTCAGCTTATACCCTTCAATTCCTTGAATGTGCTAAATTTAAATTAATGATAGCAATTGTATAACCAAAGTTTTGTTATTTGTTTGATGTCCATTTATGCAAATTGACTTTTCAAACAAATATTCTTCAAGAAGAAAAAAGAAACAACTTTTTTTAATATTGACTGATTTTGTGATGTTCGTTCTCCAGCGTGTATGTTTACTTTATTATATATGTAAGTAAACTTTTATTTGGTTTTGTAAACTCTTTTTTGTTATTTAGATAAACATAGATGTGTACCCTATATATTACATTTATTTTAAAAGAATTTCGTTTTATTCAAATCTAGCTACAATGTTTCAAAGAACTATACTTATAGGATTTTAAATGTGAAAGAATTTTATAGTTATATGGAGTTGTTTTTTTTTTTCTAGAGGCGAAGTAGTATTTAAATAATTATAAAAAATAACAAAAGTTCCTAAGCGTATGATCGTTAACCGAATTAAGTATGATAACATGATAGAAAAAGATAAATTTTATTTTTAATTTAAATTCGAATTTTAGAACTTTATCTATAAATTCAAACTTATTTTTTAATTAAAATACCGTGTGTGTGTATGTGTGTGTGTGTATATTATATTATATTTGTATTTAACTAAAATAGTCAAATATAGAATAAAGTTACCATATACTATTGACATTTATTAGCTTGCCACTTGGCTTAATCATAATGTCAATTTTATATGGTAACTTTCTTGCTTTAATATATATATAGATATATAGATATAGATATAGATATGAAGAAGAGAATACAGAACATACCCAATGCAATATACAACTGCCTACGTGCATATGCTGCATGCTGCTATTGGTAAAACCAGGAATTATGCTGAGGAAACTTTTGCATATAAAGCCAGTCTCAAAGTGATCATGAAAATGGCTGAACTTTTGCTACTCATTCTGTTATTATTGTGAAATGGAGTAGTAATTTTTGGAATTTTGACGCTGCTGTAATATTATCACTAATATGTAATAATTTATAGAGATTCTGGTATCAGGTTCTGGGTGTATTACCAAAGTTCTGCGACAGGAAAAGACTGCATCATATTAAACTGTTTGAGCACTCTACCACTAGAAAAATGGCCAAAAAAACTGACGGACACGTACAATTTCTTTTCTCTTTAGACATGAACCATATTTATCGTCTTCAATTGTATAAGGAATATATATGGAAACAGAAGCTTTCGCTCGATTTTCTTAATATCTTATTGGGTGTTTCTAATGCCGGAGCCAGAATTTTCATCAGGGGAGTCAAAATATGAATAAGCAAGCATATGAAAAAATTAAGGGGAGTCAACACATAGTATATATACATAAAAATAAAATATTTAACCAATCTACACGGTATAATCTCCCGACGAAGGGGTGTCAATTGACTCCCCTTGCTAGTGAGTGGCTCCGCCACTGGTTGTTCCTATTTGTTGCCGTTGCTTCTTTTCATGTTCTTTTTAGCCGAGGGTCTATCGAAAATAATATTTCTACCTCCTCCTCCCCCAAGGTTAAAGGCTGCGTACACACTATCCTCCCTAGACCCTATTTGTAGGAATTTACTGAATTTGTTGTTGTTGTTGTAATCTTTTCCTTTGATTATGATGAACCAGATATGTCGAAAGAAATTAAAGTTCTTGCAGTGGTCACAAATTTGGGAATGTTAGAATCTAGCCACTGTATAGTGATCTTTATGGCAATCTTTTGATTAGAAGTTAGAACTCTTGCGAAGAGTGAAATGTTGAAGGATATTTACTCTTATGCTTGCTTATAGAAGAATAGTGATCGATTGACTCATGTTGAAGCGCACAACCAAATTTAAGTTCGGCTGGTTTGAATTCCTTCACTTGATTTGATTAGTTCTTTTTTAATAAGTATATTTCACTAATCATAATCATACGCAGACTGTCAAGAAACAAAAAATTCTTTTTAAAATAATAGTAGATACTAATGATTGAATAAGTAGATTTGAGTAGCCAATTGTTCAAATAAGCAAAGATCAGAAATCATTTTATAATCAAAACCAGAAAGATCGGAGTAGCACGCTTATTTGCCAAAGCTCTATTTTTACTGTAACATCTCAGCCCGCGAGCAGCATTAAGTTGCATAGAATTACAGGTGTTTGGCAATAACCAAGTATTTCGATCAAGCAGTAACCTCTGTACAACAAAAAACAGTTTCTTAGAGTTGAACTATATGCTTGAAGTTATAGCATCAGAGTCATGTAGAACAGGGACTTTGCCACGTTGATAGATCAGAAAGAAGATCTCGAAGCTGATCAATTAGAAGCTTGAGATGTTTGTTCTTGTCTACAAGTTCCTGCAATGCACAGAACAATATAATATGCTTACTCGAGATCAAATTAGCAACTTGTTTTCTTCATGTACCACGAGATAATAGAAGCTTATATACATGCAGTCAAGTAGAACACTCTTTACGTTCCAGTGAAGAGTTTTCACTGCCACAAGGCGGAAACAAAAAGCAAATAAAAGAGAATTACAAATTTTACAAAATCATAATTACATAATTCATATGACAAAAAAAGTCACATCATTCTGACTTAGAATCTCAAAGTTTGAACAGCGAGGCATCTAGGGACGTCCGCGATGGATAGATAACATGCGGGATACCTCAATCTTGTTTTAATGGAAATGCAAATACCAACACCAATCATGGTCCTATGTTCGCATACACATTCCTTTCTGCACCTCCACCCACCATGCACCCCAAAACCAACAACAATCTCAGAGAAATTCCAAGACCTCAAAACTCTATACGTTGTCCGTACCTTTTTTAACGTAGAGGCGCGTTCCTCCAGCTGCTCAATTTCAGCTTGATCTGCAGCAGATAGTGAACAACTAGCAGAAGCAGCTTCCAATGCTTTTGCCTAGCTAACATAATCAGTAAAGAGTGTGAAGTATCACACAACAAGTGAACAACTTTCCAAAAGTACAAGCAAATATAACTTGTAAACCACGAGGCAAAACACAAAAAAGATTTGGATAATTTGCAGTTAAATTCTTTTGAAAGAATAATTTGCAGTTAAACTGGAGCAAATACTTGCACAGTTCAAAAGTATGAAGTTATTAAAAGAACTTAATAAACTCAAATAATGTGCAGTAGCACATATATTGAGGATAAAACAGCATACAGTGTCAATGATCTATTTGTCAAAAAAGACAAATAGACACAACTTACAAAATTCTTAACCCTGCAACCAGAATCTCCAAATGCACAAATGTAAGACAATCCATATACCAAGTCCAAGGACCTAAAATGTGATTATAGTGCAAAATCTTTCTTAAAAAGGATAGAGCGTCGTAGTTTATCTTAGTATAAGTACTTACTCATCATGAGCGTTCAAACAGTAGGAACGAGCACAACCTAGAAAACATAGTTGAATTCCTTCCCCCCTCCACCAACAACCACCCACAAACCCCAGAAGGAAACAAGTCAAATCAAACAAATTGTAAGCAGCACAGTTGAGCTTTTCGGCTAATGACAATGGATAATCAAACAAGTGAATTTTATATTCATAACTCGAGAAATGCTTATCCTTGTGTCTTATAAACGATAAGAATATCAAAATATAAAATAGCCACGTAAAAATTCTGCGCATATTGTAAAGGCAAATTGTACCCTTAGAATAAGCACCCGTGTCATACCCAGAGCAATCAACAAATTCGTTTCCCATAAGATTCAGCTTTCTGCTTCCCTTGCCTCTCCATTCAAATTTAATAGACCCTCCTGCTACCCCTAAAATATTTATTACCACTTAATCTGACGCCTTTCTTTCCTATAATACTCACGAGGAACAAAATTTGTAGAATATTTATTTTAATAGCATATTCTAGTCAAAATTACTATCTAACAGACCACTACCTCCACCACCACCTATGCCTCAACCTCACGCTAGTTGATGGCTGGGCACATGAATCCTCCATATCCATTTGGCTCCATAAGTAACCCCTTCATTCCACTCAGTAATTTTGGGCATTGTAACATTAGAGTTCTCCACCGAACTCGTAACGTCCACTTAGCACACATCCTCCTTGGTAGTCCCTTTGGCATTGAACCAAAGCCCTTAGAGCATTTTACACCTTTTAAATTTCCTACTCCTCATTAATTTACTTAACAAATTGTATCATTAAAAATTTTGATATAGACTATTCACATAATGGACCCTAGCTAGCAAAAATGCATACAGTTGACCGCAACTAGTTTGAGATCGAGACTTAATTGATTCATGATTATATCAAACAAACTTTTGCTTGGATCACTATCTTAACAATAAAAACCCTAATTTATGTGGCACATTTTCCTTTTTAAACTGTCCTACTAAAAGGAATGACACCTTTCTATATTTGAAACAAATTCACTTTTAATTTCCCATCTTATTACTCTCGATGAGATGATTTATAGCCAGACAAATGTCACTAACTTATTTTAGACATAAAAGCTTCAAAAATAAAAAATCCAAAAACATGCATTTCTATAAGTAAAACTACCTTCTGAGCATTAGAAATAGCCGTAAGAACAGAACGCAAGCAAGCAATTGAGGACTTATAACGGAGACGAGACCCATCAAGGGCACCGCCCCCAATATCCAAGTGTTGTTGAGCCGATGCCGAAGAAGACGAAGAATTATCCGACAAAACGTCGCCGCCGCCGTTAGAATGATGCTGCTGCTGTCCGTTACTCATAACGGCGTTAGCAGAAGTAGTAGCGGCCGTATTTGGAGTAGTGGACCAGAGTGTAGGGTTACAGAGCTCGTCGTTCATGGCGGAGAGAATTTGATGTGCTGCTTCTATTGTGTCTTCTAAATGCCTTTGTCCTTCTACTGCTAGTTCTTGTATTGTTTTAGGATTTGTCATTATGCCGCCTTTCTCCTCCATTTTTGGAAAATGTCGCCGGTGTTGTCGAAACCTAGGTCGGCGGCGGCGGCGCTACTGGCGGCGATGGGCGTTGCGAGAAGTTTTAAGAGTGTGATTTTTAATGTGAAACGAGGTGTTTCCCAGCCTGTACATTTTGGGCCTGATATTACTGGATCGAGCCCAAATCAAATAACTTGGGGTAAAATTCACAAATAGCTAATGCATTTTTCATGAAGATATAGAACACCATATAAGTTATCATGCTTGCATATCCATCATTTGAGTCTCCAATAATTACATTTCAACGAGAAATTACCGGCTATATCCATTTATAAGTAGCTCATTACAAAAATTGACCAATTGATAAAATATTACTAATATTAGCCAAATTAGCCAATTAGCTATTTGTAGCAAAAAATATCAAATTTTTGCTTTGTTTTGCGTGGGTGTTATTAAAATAGATTGGGCACAACTTAAGAAGCTTGAATCTCGGTTTTGGGATGATTTGGTGAAGTTTTGAGGTGGTTTGAATTGAAAATTCGAAGTAAAAAGTTGAACATGAAAAAAATGATATGTGTATCACACTGTGTATCATTTGCGTATCACATATGTATCATATTTGTATCAATTGTGTATCACATGTATATCCATGTATACCTGTGTGTGTGATACATGCGTGATACATGTGTCGCAGAAGATATTTTTGAACTCAATTTGATTACGAATTTTGATACGAAACCAGTCCAAATCACCTCCAATCTTCCTCAAATTTTGTATATTGACTTATCTATATATTTTCAGTAAATTTCAACTATACCCATTGAAAAAGTTCCTTTTTTGTTTAGATTTTTGGAATATTGTATAGATTTTTGTATTTCATCACCTTACTTGCTACCCCGTCCATGAAATTTACTTTCCGTATTGTATCTAATGTTGTTAATCACGCTTAAAAATATGGAAGGTGATTTTTATGTGATTCTTTGAGAGAAAGAACCCTATTATTTGGTTTTTCAATTTTTGTTGGCTAGTTTTGGTAAGTCTATGACTAATGGCTAGATGTTGGTAAGTTGGGATTTATTTGGGACATTTGTGTAAATTTTCCTTTTCAACCCCTATAATTTAAAAAATAGCCAATGTCCGAGAATTTTAAAGTTTAAGGATACTATCTTGGAGTTATTTTTAAGTGAAAATAGCACGGGCTAGCCAGTTTTTGGACCGGCCATTAAAAATAGTCAATGTTTGCAAAGTCATTGAAAAATAGCCACTATTTTGCTGCAACACTGAAAGTTCCAGCATAATATACTGGAGATTGGAGCACCTATGTATGAACTTCCAGCATATTATGCTGGACTGGTATATTATACTGGAACAATATATTACACTAGAACTCCAGTATATTATGCTGGAATAATTTTTCCGGATTTTGAACAGTATTTTTGTTCAGATTTATCTTTACATGAAAAGAGACTAAATTTGAAAATGTGGCTATTTTTCAATTAACACTTGTAAATTTGAGTATTTTTTAATTTCACTCTATTTTTAAAGTAGCCAATGGACACTATTTCTATGGGTTAAAACTCAAAAATCATTGAGTGATTGCTTAGAATATACTTGATAATGTTATGAAATAATAAAGAAGAAGGAGAATATTGCAAGGAAAAGTAGGGAGAGAGAATTCTTATTGATATTTTGGGATGAATTACAATGGAATAGAACGCTCTATTTATAGGGAGATGGTGACTTAGCCACCAAGTAATAAACCCTAGAATCTCTCTAAATATAGACATTCACCATAAATACAATTCTATTTATAACACTCCCCCTTGAATGTCTATTCAACAGATAATGTGCCTCGTTAAAACCTTAACTAAAATAAAACCCAGTGGGAAAAAAATTCTACAGAAGGAAAAAGAATACACATATCTAACAATACGCCTTTTGGTTGCCTCGTTAAAAACCTTGCAAGGAAAACCCAGTGGGACAAAACCTTGTAAGGGAAAAAGAACAACGCGTATTAACTCCCCCTCATGAGAGCATCACTTTCACATCCTTAAGCACTTGCATTCCAATCTTGTGCACCATCTTCAAAAGATCTTTGGTAGATATTTGATAAACAAATCAGTCATATTAACTTAAATGAATATATTGCACCTTGAAATCATCATTCTTGATAGAGATGGATTGTCTTCATATGATCTTGTTAGAATCATCATTTCAATATCTTCACATAGAGGTGAAAACTCTTGCTATCATATTATCATGCATATAGTTATAGCAAGATACATTTATGCACAAATTGCACTGAGGAAGTAGTACTTCAAGATCAAGAATTATATATGCTTCAAGCGATTTAAATCCTTCAAGGATTGTCATATAAGTCATATAATAGACTTTAGATGCATATAAAGTTTTCATGTCATGCTAGACATATAAGATATCGAAAATTGAATGCACATACCATTGACTTTATACTTTCAAGTGTTTGAACTACATGTTCGGAACTACATGTCTTTCATATGAAATCAATTATATTCGAAATTGTTTCTCCAGACTTAAGATCCTCATATATATTTAGTGCTATAATCAATGTCGTCGACAAACATTTTATATCGGTTCCAACCTCCTTATTTTTCATAAAGACATAACATAGAGATCTCTTCATTCGTATATTCAGGTACCTGAATCTCTCATGAGATTTTATGAAGTGTTATGTCATGTGATCTTCTAGATCACTTGCCTCCTTTATTATGATCATTTTGATCATTTGCTCATCTTCTTTATCAAGAAGTTTATTCGAAACCGATTTGTCTATACGCTTTAAGCTTACCATAGACTTTGTCCTTCTAGGACTTAATAGGAGCATTTGCAATGAGAATATAGTTACTTTCTTTGGGTCAGCAAATGCGTCTGGCATGCTTTGCAATAAATTGCACATGAATTATCCTTTTATGAACTTCAAGTTCATATTATTTTATTCGGGGATCTAGATGTATAAATGATAATTCATTCCATGTAACTTTTTCTCAACTGTTGTATCTTGTCTCCCCCTCATGTTAGAAAAACTAACTTGTTTCCTCAACTTTGAAAATCCATCTTTGTGCATTATGGTGTTAATGAAAATATACACCGCACATCAATAATAATAAGATGAAATTATTTGGTTCCTGACCCTGAACCACTTGTGAGGGGAGAAAATAATATACTTTCGTATATAACGTATATCAAACTGATATAGATAACTTTGTTCTCATAAGCAATAATTTAGCTATTAAGTGGAGGCACTCAATAAATCATTTTGCTAAACCAACTGTGATGTAAACCAACTTATCAAGAAGAACTATCTTGAAAAGAATCTGGAAATTATGCTCGAAATTAAATTATTGAGCAAGTTACCTCGCAAACACCATGTTGCGGGTTAATAATAATCGCACATGTAACCATCTCGTAGATGCATCTTATGTGGTATACATGGCAGGTGAATGGGCCCATATTCACCTTTGATATTTCCAGCATTCATGGGATTCAATCCCAATTTTAGTTGGTCTATTAATTAATGAGAACAAGCAACATAAGAGAATTCGTAAAGAACTTTCTAGTTCTTTAACATTTACCCATGTGAATTCTCTATCATATTTGCACATCATACTTAAATTGATATGGCTAAACCAATTATGCCAACTGAATAAATTATCAATATTGATAAACTTCAGATTTACGCCATGACGTGTGCAATTATCAATAAACTCCAAGTTTATTATGATATGGGTTTTTATATCAATAAATATCCACTTCATTGTGGTATTCTTTTGTTTATGTAGTACAAATTGGAGAATAAAGCGGGTAGCTTTTCACATACATATTACCCCGCTACAAGTTGTAGTAATAGAAGATATTAAATCTTTCCTTTATTTATAGTCTCAATATAATCAACCGCTTTCGCGTATACTTTGGAAACTGAATAAGTTTCTTTGAGACTTACTACAACACAATACCTTATTGGTAATTAATTGTGTTTCTCCAAAATAGTATAATTGGCTCTTGCAGAGTTCACAATTAATTTGGTACTACCACATATTCATCAACATCCATATGGTGAATATCTCTTTTAAAGAGAAAGTTATACCATTATGGTTATGGTCAAAATTATATGCAAGATCTGTTTCTTGCATTACCGTTGTCTTTAAATGATCACATTGCCAAAATATTTTGGCGTACAATAAGTACGTGACCAATGACCATTTATGCCATAATAATGACATTATTTTCTTATATCATCTCAAACCTCCTTTTAGAGGTGAGTGCGGTATATTCACTACCACTAGCACGTTCATATTCTTTGAAGAATGAATATGTATTCATAAATCAGATGTTGTCACATTCACATCATGAATGGACCATAATCATCTATATGTGCTTTACAAAATCTCATGTCAAATCGATGACAAATATTTTTCACAGAGTGAAAGATTATTTTGAGAATCCTTATTGTTCTCATTACCACAAATGATGACGATTATAATTTCGTCTATTGCCACGTCCATATCCATTGATACATTCATAGTAATAATTTTGTCTTCTTTCAGACTTATCACATATTGCTATCACATTCTCTTAAGGGAATGAGAATGGAGCAAATTCAATGGGACGGGTTTTCAATTCTTTGCCCACAATCATACATGAATTTGATCATGGCGAGGCATAGAAATTTTACCACTTCAGGTGGTTATAATTTCATACAAACTCCATTAGAGTTATAATCAAACTTTCTTGTCTTTGCTTGTATATAAAATTAAATTATAGAATGTCAAGAATTTAAACGAGAAAAGTAAAGTAAAATACTTACCTTAAATCCAGAATTTAATCACGAATAAAGTACATGGAACAATTGACAATCATTATGCTCAATCCCAAAGCTTCTACTCAATTTGGTTAGAGTCTCGTNTTTTCACTTCTTGTGCTCACGATCATACATGACTTTGATCATGGCAAGATATAGAAATTTTATCACTTCGAGTGGTTATAATTTCTTACAAACTCCATTAGAGTTGTAATCAAACTTTGTTGTCTTTGCTTGTATATAAAATCAAATTATAGAAGTTCAAGAATTTAAAAGAGAAAAATAAAGTAAAATACTTACCTTAAATCCAGAATTTAATCATGGAGGAAGTTCATGGAATAATTGACAATTATTATGCTCAATCCCAAAGCTTCTACTCAATTGGCTAGAGTCTCGTGCTGATAACGTGTTATGAAATAATAAAGAAGAAGAAGAATATTGCAAGGAAAAGTAGGGAGAGAGAATTCTTATTGATATTTTGGGATGAATTACAATGGAATAGAACCCTCTATTTATAGGGAGATGGTGACTTAGCCACCAAGTAATAAACCCTAGAATCTCTCTAAATATAGACATTCATCATAAATACAATTCTATTTATAACAGATAAAAAATTATTTACTCATTAATTAAGCTCGAATTCATAATTCTTAATAATTTGATGTAAGATTTTCTGATGTCACTTTAAAGTGAGTCCCTCCTTTGTGTCTCAAATTGGATTGCACAAGACTACAGTTAAAACTGTTATAATAGCACGGGCTAACTATTTTTCGGACTGATCATTCAAAAATAGCCAGTGTTTGCCAAGTCATTGAGAAATAGCCACTATTTTGCTGCAACAGAGACCGGTCCAGCATAATATACTAGAATTCGGTGCACCTATGTATGAGCTTCCAGCATATTATGTTTGACCGATATATTTTGCTGGCTCCTGTATAATATACTGGAGTACCAGCAAAGTATACTGGAACTCCAAACTCCGATATATTATACCGGAGTATTTTCCGGATTTTGAACGAAAACTTTGCTGGAACTCCAAACTCCGATATATTATACCGGAGTATTTTCCGGATTTTGAACAGTGTTTTCGTTCAAATTTATCTTTACATGAAAAGTAGCTAAATATCGATGACTTTTGAAACTATGGCTATTTTTGAATAACCACTTATAAATCTGGCAATTTTTGAATTTCTCCTATAAAACCGCATATAGCATCACGAGTTCGAATTATAATGACCTCTAGGTTGCTTTTCTTTAGTTGAGTATTTCTTATTTTCTTGTAAACTAACTTTTAAAGAAAAGTCTCTTGAATATACACACAAGTGCAAATATACATATGAAAGCTATATATTCATATTTTTGAATGTGCTGTTTTATTCGCAAGATATGCTCTAAATTTTTACTCTTAATTTGATAGTTTATTTAGTTAAATAAACAGATGAGTAAAGCTTCAAGCTATTAAAAAAAATTGAAAATCACGTGAAACAACAATAAAGGAAAGTGTTAAGTATTAGAGTTCAATTCTCTCTTCTGCTGCATGTGGCCTTGTTCCTCTTTTTCCACAACAAAATAAACAAAACGAAGTACAAAAGAGATTATAGAAAAAGAGAATCGAGCTTAATATGTATATTAAACTAAGACAGACATAGGGGACAAAGTTTTTTTTAATTTTTTTATATTTATTTATCTAGGCAACTTTTCGTGAAGGAAAGAATTAAAGTATTGCTCGAGAGATAGTATACACATGTAATGTTAGAGCTACTGCTAGTATTCAAAGTATAGTTCGTAGTTATATTTTCCTTTGAATGTATAGAGAAGTGCAGGACATAGCAGATGAAATTTGTAATGAGATAGCTAGTTGTGTAAGCGATGCTATGATTTTGTACAGTTTTACGGGTGATTAATATAAAAATGATTAATTACCAAAAAAAAAAAAGAATTAAAGTAATTAGTGCGGTTACCAACTTAGCTTAATTGATTTGTTGTTTCTGTAGTTACTGCTGCTACCACATTGTATTTTACCACCTATGGTTTTTCAAATCCATAAAATTAAACCAACATTTGTACTTACAAAATGTGTAATAGCTTTTCTGCTTAATCTTTTTAATTGCCAAATATATTGGAAAATAGTCACAATTTTAAAAGTAATCGAAAAAAATACCCTAAAAAATCCAGCATAATTTACTAGAGTTCGATTTTTTTTACATATGAGATTCCAGCATAATGTAATGTAATTTCATAATGTGCTGGAGTTCTAACATAATATGCTGGAAGTTAATAAGTAGAAACTCCATAATCCAACATATTATGTTGGAACTTTCTGTATTTCAGCTAGGATGTTTTTATCCAGATTTTATCTACGCATAAAGTAGTGCCTATTTTTCAAAGACTTTACAAATGCTGACTATTTTTTGATTATCCGTTCGAAAACTAGCTAGCACATGCTAACTTGAGAAAGTCCTAAAATTCTCTTTAATGCTTGACAAAAGAAGTTTTCCTCCATCCAAAATATAATTTTTTTATTTTTTATCCGGTGACCGGTACCTACTTTAGAGTTGGACTAATTTGGATTCACGAAAGTCTCATTTTAGGAGTAAAACGCTCTCTTCCAAAAGACTCAAAAACTCTAATTAAGGATGAATGGGGATAACTTTTGATGATAAATAAAAAATGTTCGGAGTAGGATGATATAAAAAATTGATTCTCAGATTTAGAACCACATAAAGTATAGTACTATAAATCACAAGTCTTTATAATTTAAGGAGATTATGAAATTACTCGTGGGCTTTTACAAAGACAAAACAGTAGGTAGCCAAAGAGGAAGGAAAAAGCAGGTAGCCGTACCGTAGTCTTGGTTTGAAATGCTAGTTTTTTATGACAGCCAATAATAATAGTAACATAATAAACTATATACAGAAGTTGATGTGAAGTGTGAACAAAGATTTGTTAAAATCACCTGTCCCCTATAACCATTCTTGAATCTGTCTGTTTTTACCCTTTTTAGAGAGAGAGAGAGAGAGAAAGTATAATTTAGTTGAAAGACTAATTAATGGTCTTAGATACAGTTTTGGGCAACCTTGTGCATTTAGCAAAGAACAAAGCTTTCTGAATCAGATAAAGTTTGAATCTTTTTTCAGACAAAGTTAAATTCCATGTGAAAAACTAGCTCAAGATATCCCCATTTGCTTGGAAGTTGACTTTTCAAGTCTTTTCTTGTACCAAAATCTTGAAAAAACCCAATCTTGAACTGGCGTTTTCTTGTTTTTGTGAAACCATTTTACTGATAGGTAGTATTCAAAGTTAATTAGGAGAAAAATCTCTAAAATCCCATGTGTAAAACTAGCTCAAGAGATCCCCATTATCTTGGAAGTTGACTTTTCAAGTCATTTTTTGTACCAAATCTTGAAAAAACCCAATCTTGAACTGGGGTTTTCTTGTTTTTTTTAGTCCATTTTACAGATTGGGAGTATTCAAGGAGAAAACTATCTAAAATATCATTGAAAAAACAAGCCCGAGGGATCCCCATTTTCTTGGAAGTTGACTTTTCAAGACTTTTTTGTACCTAAAATCTTGAAAAGACTCAATTTGAACTGGGGTTTTATTTTCTTGGTATTTTGAGATCCATTTTTAAAGATTTGGTGAGTTATGGGGGAAGAATCCAAACTTCAAATTCATAGTGAAGAGGAAGTTGAAGAAAGTGAGCATAATGATAGGATCTGTTGTAGTTCAATGTTGTGTGGTCCAATCAACTGGTTTAAAATGCTAGCTGTGGAATTGCACTGGAGTTTTGTGTTTGGTGTTGTGATTGTATATGGAGTAAGCCAAGGACTTGGTGGAGCTTTTTCTATGATAGGGACAGAGTACTATATGAAGGATGTACAAAAAGTGCAGCCTTCTGAATCTCAGGTTTATTCAGGGATAACTTCAATTCCTTGGATTGTTAAGCCTTTATGGGGTCTTCTCACTGATGTTGTTCCAATTTTGGGGTATCGTCGCAGACCTTACTTCGTATTCGCGGGTAAAATATGCAATGCCATTTTGATTTTTTTAGTTTCTTGATGATTTTAGAACTTTTCTTGATTATCTGATAGCTTAGATATAGTTAATGTTTTTTGAGGCTGATAAAACTAGTTGGAATCTATCCATATAATTTTGTAGGACTTACTAAAAGTGGAAAATGCCATGTTATAAGTGGAGTTATCACTAAATTATCACTAAAAAGAAAAATATTATTTAGTGGATTCCAGATGTCCACTAAATAACTGGCAATCTTGGTAGAAAAAGATTAGATCCAGATGTGGTATCTTTTCCAGAACTATAGTTAAAGTTCTCTGCTCTTAGCCTCAGCTGTCATTGGAAGAATGAGAGTCATAGAATATGCTACTGGCATGTAATTATCTCTTTATCTAAAGAGAGCTCTCATCACTGAGGCTCAAAGCTAGAGCCATAATTAACTGAAAATGGTTTCCTTGGTAGCATGTTCAATATAGTTTTAGTCGGATCAGCAACGGTAAAGTTGTCCCCGTCTGATGTATAGGTCCTGGGTTCGAGCTGTGGAAGCAGCCACTAATGCTTGAATTAGGGTAGCCTGTCTACATCACATCCTTTAGGATGCGGTCCTTCCCCGGACCCTGCTTGAATGCAGGATGCTTTATGCACCAGGCTGCCCTTTTACCTATCGGGTACAATCATAATTTTTTTGTGTAGAGTGTTTGAAGTTCACTGCTGTTTAGAAAATGGGGAATATAAGATATTCAGGAATGCCTCCCACCACCCGCCAGAGAGTCAATTGGCCTATGGTTCTCAACATTAGCTAATAACAAATCTAATTCCTAAAATCTTTTTGTTGGATAATAGTGATGATCGAGGCTTAAATTGAAGTGGGTACTAATAAAACTTGATCAACTTTAGTAATATCCTATGCGCTCCTAGATACTCATTATACTTGTAACAGTTACATTTCTTTGTAAGATCTACATGGATCTTTTGACTTGGTTGCTTGGTAGATTAAAACTGGAATGTGGTTGCATGCTGTTCTTTCTCGGAAAATTCCTCTTTATAGTTTATGATTTTTGGTTTAACATAGATATTTGGTTTCCCAAAGTAATTTTTGTTTCCGTGATTTTGTTATATATCGTCATTTCACACTGCGAAACTGTGCACACACACATGGCAGAATGCAACTTGAATATCAGCAAGTTGTATTCTGCATTAGATGGGTTTTGATAGGAGGCCTGCCGCTGGAGATCAAATTTGAGAAGTTGGGCAAGATTTCATGGGTGGTTTTGTAATAAAACTCTGTGGGTGGAGTTCTGTGGAGAAGCAACAGTCAATTTTTATGGTGGCATTACAGTCATGCTAAAAGAAAAACAAACTTTATTTCTTCCCCCCTTTGAAAGAACATGAAAGTTTTCCATCTTTGCTCTAAGATAAAACTGAGTTAGAGTGCCAGTGCTTCATCAGTTCCTGTTTTACTGTCCATTGCCTAGTGAACTTTGAATCACTAATCATTGATCTGAGGTTTTCGACTTTAGGAGCTAATACCATAATAATATTAAAGTACATGAAATGATGTGGATCTTACGGTTTGTTATTGCAAAGCATCAAACAGCATGAAGAATCTTCATTAAAGTAATTCAATTTGGTCAAAGAAGTACTAAACAAATTATAAGTTTAATCACATTCCTTTAAGAAGTATATTACACCTTACCACGATGTGTTCCATCGAGTCTACTTCTGTCAAATTCTCTATGTTGTGCTCATCTTTTACTCTCGTGCATGAAAATGGAATGATAGATGTAGTTCAAGCTGTATGTTATATGTTGAGGACTTGAGGTACTAATTTTGAGCCCCAGATATTTAAGTGGCCCAAGCCCCGGAAATTTATTGGATTAACTTAAATGAAGTGACAGGTCTAAGTATCCAACACTAGTCAATCCATCAAAAGTATTCAGTTACCTTGGGTATTCAGTTACCTTGGGTTAACTTCACAACTGTATAACCCGCGAAGTTTATGCCCGCGAGTTACTTAAATACCAAAAGGAAGAAAAAATTTAGTCATCTATGAATTATTTGATGGAGAAGGAATTATATGTGACTGCTAACCATGCTTATCAATCAAGTAAATGGTACTTTATTCATCGAAATTCTGAAAGAGGGTGCAGAGTAGTTACAGGCAAACATTCAACGTTCCTATTATAAATGCAGGGAGCTGAGAAAACGTAACATGGTTCTATCTCATACACATTCGTCATGTCACACCAAAAGCCAAATTACAAACACTTAAGTCTCATACTATAAGCAGGTTGTGCTTGCGCTCCAAACACCTGTAATTCCTTTCCAGCCGGAGAACTCAAAAATGGAAGGAATGGTGAGCCAAAATCTTCTATCCTCATTGTCGAACTCATTCCAGTCTAGCTCCAAAACAGACCTTTTAATGTCCTCGGCATAAACCAGCTGATGCACAAATTTACAAACATGCTCCAGACCTGTTTAGCCATCTAACAGTGCAATAGGAGGTGGTTGAACTTATACCATATGTTTAGAAGATCCTATTTGGATATATGAGTTTCAACTCCGTGCCATGATTCTAATTACTTTAAGATGCAAACAAATAGGTAAAAACGTTGACTGCTATGAGGTTCCAAGTCCATGTAAATGACTCCATTTCATCCTATTAAGAACAAATTCCTTCTTTCTTTTCGTGTAGTTTGTTTTGAATCACTCAGCCATTACCTAGAACGATAAAATTGGAAATGTCTCTTGATCTTAGGAAATGGTTGACAGCCAAGAACAATGTGTGCATAGTATTCGGTCTTTTGAAGGAAGGATCATGGAGTTTGACATATATCTTGTTACTGAAGTTTTATGTACTTGACAAGGAGACATCTATATTGAATAACAGAATTCAGCGAAAAAATAACTGAATATTTTCGGTGTCAAATTATTCCATTTTATATTTGCAATTTGTTCTGTTCTTTCAATCAAAGCATGAAATTCAATGATTCCAGGTTCTCTTGGAGTTGTCTCGATGCTGTTCTTATCATTGCACAAGAACTTGCATATTGTGTTTGCACTGCTCTCCTTGACCGCAGGAAGTGCTGGGGTTGCAATTGCGGACGTGACCGTTGATGCATGTGTCGCACAAAACAGCGGTTCTCATCCTTCCCTTGCAGCTGATATGCAAAGCTTATGTTCCTTGAGTTCCTCAATTGGTGCTCTAGTCGGATTTTCTTTAAGTGGTACCTTAGTTCACTTACTTGGCCCTATGGTTAGCTTTCTATCCATAATTTTAAACAACTTATGATATTCTCATTATAGTCTAGTGAATATCTTAATATAGTAGATTACTTCTGAATCTTTTTTTTTCTGAATAAAAGGGGGTGTATGGCTTACTGTCCATACCAGCTGTGCTTGTGTTTTTGGTTGGAGTTTTGCTCAAGGAACCTCAGACATACAACTTTGCTTATCAACAGGTACTTACACCTCTCCCGGCTACTTTTAGTGAATAGGTCAGTCTCTAATAATCCGAAGGGCTTTTTACATTTTTATCCCGCCATCCCAAAATAATTACAGGCTGTAGCCCAAATATATGACACATATACACTGATTATGTATATGTATCTTATATGTATATTTTGTACTTAATATACAAAGCATATACACTTTGCGGGCAATTTTTTTTTTTTTTGGCGCCCAAAAATGTAATTATCCCAAATCCTAATGCATCCTCAGGTAAACCAGAACTTCACTGATGCTGCCAAGGCTATGTGGAAAACTTTGAAATGCCCGGAAGTTTGGCGACCATGTCTTTATATGTACTTGTCCTTTGCACTGAGTTTAGATATCCAGGAAGGAATGTTCTACTGGGCAACAGATTCAGACGGAGGACCACATTTTTCGAAGGTGGAATAACTGCTAGACATGTCACGTTCTAATCAAGCCAAGTACATAGTAGAATCATAAGTTCCTTAAACTTACTGTTAATTAAAGGAAACTAATACGCCATCTGTCCCAATCTATATGTCATACTTTCCTTTTTAGTCTGTCCCAAAAAGAATGTTATACTTCCTTGTTTAGGAATAATTTGGCTTTAAACATCCTATTTTACCCTTAATGAATTGATTTACACTCACACAAATATCTATGGTTTGTTTTAGACCACAAGTTTCAAAAGTCTTCCTTTCTTTCTTAAACTCCATGCCGAGTCAAACACCGCCATAAATTGGGATGGACGGAGTAACTTATTTCCAAAATATCCAACATGTAAAACTTTAATTATAGTGGGGAGACGTCACACGAGAGGTTCTGCTGTAACTTAGACTATCCTCTCTCTACCTAACAATACCAGATTAATGATATGAGGGCAAAAACAAATAAGGATTATTAGACTAAGATTAGTTATTTGTACTCTTTTGGGGATAACAATGGAAATGTAATTTTGTAAACGTTTTATTCCTGCAGGAAAGTATCGGATATATATCAGCAGTAGGCTCCGCTGGATCGCTGTTGGTGACTATACTGTACCAATATGGATTGAAAGACTATTGTTTCCGAGACCTGCTCTTTTGGACTCAGTTACTGCTTGGTCTGTCAGGAATGCTAGATTTGCTGCTGGTCTTACGTTTAAATTTGAAATTTGGCATTCCCGATTATTTCTTTGTGGCGATAGACGCTAGTGTATCTCAAATGATTGGACGACTAAAGTGGATGCCGCTTCTTGTTCTAAGTTCCAAGCTCTGTCCTCCTGGTATTGAAGGCACATTTTTCGCCTTGCTCATGTCAATCGACAATGCTGGACTTCTTACATCAAGATGGGGAGGTGGATTTTTGCTTCATGTCTTTAAAGTTACAAGGACACAGTTTGATAATCTCTGGCTCGCCATTTTGATAAGGAACATCTTGAGAATCGCTCCACTTTTTGTGCTGTTTTTGGTTCCAAAAAGTGATCCTAACTCCTCTATCCTTCCTGATGAAGTGTCGGATTCAAAAGAAAACATTGAAACTCCAGCAACTGAGAATGAAAATATTGAACTTGTCGCGCTGGTTCACAACATGGATTCCAGATAGCGGATTATACACGTTTTTTCAGTAAAACTAGTTCCTTCTTATGGAAGTAACACCATACTTATAGAGATAGTTACGAGGTACGAGTTTTAAGCACCATCCATTATTTTTTTAGTTAGTTTAGTTTAGATAGTAAAAGTTGTTGGATAGAGGATTCATTTTTGTGTATCTTTTTAAGTTTTTGTCACATTGATAACAAATGTGAACATGGAAATTACAGTCTGAAAACATGCAAAGCATTTATTTCTTGTGGATCGTATACGAACAATGTGATTCACACGTTCAGCTTGTGATTTTTCTTCTAATGCTCAATTTTCTATATATTGGATGTAATTCTTATCACATTTGTAAATTCTTGCTTAGAGCTTGAAACTGCAGAAATGGATTGTGATATATGAAACCTAAAAGATGCTCTATTTTTTGCCTGCTATATTTTAACTTTACAGGAGTTTTTACAGTTTCTTATCTTTTTGCTCTAATTTTTTTTATATAAAAAAAAAAAAAAAGATGAATGCCTTTTCAAGAACTCCCCCCTAAGTTGTTTGGAACCCACAGGGAAAAGGAAAGGAAAAGAAGAGGAAAGAATGAAAAGTATAGTTTCTTTTTGTTGGTTAAAAGGGGAGGTAAAGTAGAAAAAGAACAGTATTTCCTGTAACCAAACGGTTAAAAATGAGGATTTTGTTTTTACTTTAGGTACTCGGCATTCGAAATCTATTAACTTGACTAATCAGGATTCGCGCCGTATAGGTCTACTTAGGTGGTAAGATGCTTCCTACCAAGAAGAAGTTGTCCATTATGAATACTCAATCTAAGACTTCTGCTTAAGGGTGGAAGGATCCGACCCATTTTACCACACTTGTTGGTAAAAAGATGAAGATTTTGATTTATCTCATCTTTTCTTTATTTTCTTTAGTTTCACTTCCTTTTCCTTAGTTTTCAAAAAAGTGTTGTTATATACAGCTTTTTCTTCTGTATTAATGTGAACCTCACCTGCCTTTTTGGCCCTTTTACATGATCATCATTATTCTCCTGATCTATTCCCTCTTATCTAAGACAGTTACCTTCTTTTAATGTATTCATCACCTTCTTGCTTCATAACTAACTACCCAAATAAAAGCTGCCCTACTTTCCTAGTTAGTCATAAACCATATTTCTTTAAAAAGGGGCTTCATATAAGCTTTTATATTACCAATTTTTATTTGCTTCAATCAAATCTCTTTACTTTTATCCATGACTTGGAAATTTATGTTAGTCTTAGCATGGGTAACTATACTAATTTGTTCGACGACGGCTTCGAGTAAGGGAGGAGAAAGTTATGTTCGCGATGCATGTAGTGTGACTCGATACCAGGACCTCTGCATGCATTCGCTAGCATCATTCTCGAGAACGGCCAAGAACAACCCTAGCAAGTGGGCCCGGGCCGGGGTCTCGGTGACAATAAGCCAAGCTAAGGGTGTCACTCAATCCCTATCGAAGTTGAAGAAACACAATTCCTTGAAAGGGAGAGGAAGAGTTGCTCTTTTAGATTGTGTTGAATGTTTTCAAGATGCACTTGATAATCTTCACAACTCACTTGGTGTGCTAAGAAAACTTAGTATTCAAACTTTTAATGACCAAATGGGAGATGTGACTACTTGGCTAAGTGCTGCACTTACTGATGAAGATACTTGTTTAGATGGATTTGAAGACCAAAGGAGGAGAAAACAAGTTAAGTTACTCTTAAATAGAGTCACAAATGTGAGTTATTTGACCAGTAATGCACTTGCTTTAGTTAACAAGCTTGCAACAACTGGACCAGAATGCTTAGAAAATTCATAGAAGAAATTTAGAGATTTTTCTTACATCGGTTAAACTGCACCAAATCCAATAGTGAAAAGAATCTTTACAACTTTTTGTATGTGTAATATAAATCCTTTTTTAGTTGGGTGGGTGGGTGGAGGAAGGGGAAATTACATGTCCTCTAAGTTAAAAATCCATGAATTTCTTAGAAAGTGATTCTATGTACCTATGCTGGTGAACAATCACTTGTAATACCAACAATTTCAATATTCTTTTTTGTCAATTTTACATTTTTATTCGCTGAAGATTTTAAAACCTGTAAATAGAAATTGCATAATAGTTCATCATTAGTGTCCCATGGCCATAGAGTTGAAGTTGATGTTTGCAAAAAAGATATTGAAAGATGTATATTTTACATTCATGGATGTCTTCAACTTTGACGTTGTTATTTCTAAGCACTAGCAATAGATACATGATTTTGATGGATGGCATTACAAATTAAAGAAAAAGAAAAACCAAAATACAAATAACCAAAGAATTTAGACACCACCACAAAGTGGTGAGATGGACGAGCTTACTCTACCTTTAACCAGAGGTCTCGGCTTCCAGCCTCGGGAATGGGACAAACTCCTAGTACGAAGAAACTAGTCAAGACACTGAACAGATTAAGGATGCTAAAGTTAAGCAAAAACCAACGAATTGGGCAACACCTATCCAACTCAGATAGCTTTTGGGCTTCCTTTTCTTAATAAGGTGTCTTTAAGTCCAACCAAGGCTTGCTCATGCCCAGTTGCCCACCTATTTGATCAAGTAATATATTGACAAGACACCAGACTCATTTATCATAGATAAACTTGTATATATATCCACTAAAAGTAGCTGACAAGTACATGAAGTTTCATAAAATCACTATTACGTTCAAAAAGATCATACAATTTACAGAACTATGCAAATTATACATCCGTGATTTAAATAGCAAGGCCAGTACAGCATGCTGTTCCGACAACAGTTGGTTTCCACTTGAAATTTTGCAGATAGGATTTGGATTTCAGGGAAAATAAGCATATCATACATAGCGTTCCCATTGTAAGAGATTCTTACTCCAGACTCTTGACCCTTCGGTTCATGGCTCTTTTCTTCATAAAAGGCAATAGGAAATTAACTGAATATGATAGATATAAACTAGCCTCTAAACAATAGTCAATGTGATGCCAGCCTTTTCAGGTGTTGCAATGTTTTCTGTTTTATCCATTGTCGGTCATAGGGAAGGTAAGCCTGGAGTGAGTGATCATACCTGCAAAGTTATAAAAGAATCAACAACAACAACAATAACTACGCCTCAGTACCAAGCAAATTATAAAGGAATGCTGGAATTAAATACATTTCAACAGCATATTGAGTGCTAAGAATCATGTCCATGGTATGATGTACCAGGGGCCAATCATTTGATGTGCACGTCACAGTTCATCCGGTTAATAAACAGAAGTACAGATACCCGAGAGGTCTAAAGAAAACATGCTTATGACATCTGTGTGTGTTTCAGAACCATTGAGATGAACTGAAAATTTTGGTTCAAAATAAGAGTAGCATGCATAGACCTGCTCTCAGGAGCCATATTTACATGTTCATATACGCTTTTGCTGTCTAAATGACACAAGGTGTAACACTTGTATATTTCTCTGGCTTGGGATTCTATTGAGAAGTGGATGGGTAGGCTCTGTGTGTGTGTGTGTGTGAGAGAGAGAGAGAGAGAGAGAGAGAGAGAGAGATTTACACTAGTGCACTCATATCAGCAAGGCCATCTATGAAATTGTAAAGATCTGAAATGTCATAAGTAATTTCTCTGATGGCTGGGTTCAATTCCTTGAGTTTCCTCTCATACAAAGCACAAATCCCTGCAGGGAAAAATATTTTAATAGAGGGCTATAGCAGAAGAGAACAGAAGAACATTGAAACTTAAATCACATGCAGATGGTAACGACTTTATGCAAAAACGTAAAAAGAAAATGTCTTCTGCCCCTGAAGATTTTGTTTTGTTCCTCCATCGACAACCAGAATAATCAATTTATGTGCCTCCCTTTTCCTAGCCAGGGAAAGACAATTAGGAGCAAGAAAGAAAAAAGTAAGAACTTCAGCAAGCATTCCGCCGACACCACTCCCCCTCTTATAAATCATTTAAATCCCACAAGAAAATGAGTATTTGACAAATATGAAATATGCAAGTAAACCATTGCTAACAAGATTCTCTCCCATCAAATAATAACATCTCATTATCCTCCCATCAAATAACACCATCCCACTATCCTCCCCCATCTTTACTTCATATAATAGAATGCTGCAAGATTTGAACTTTGCTACTATTCGACCTATTCTTTTCCAATTTTTGGCTATGAAGTTGGTTTTATTGATATTCACTTCACCTGAAAACTGCTTGAGAGGGGAGGAGAAAACTACGGTGGAGAGAGAGGGTTAAGGGACGGGTGAGTATGGGCGGCCGGTCGGAATTCGGAGTTCTAGACCAACTCAGCCTAGGGTTTTTTAACATCATGTTAGGTGAATCCTGTCCATATCACTCCTTGAGATAAAATGGGTGACAATCTTCTCTACATGAGGTACTTCAATTTCGTAACAAGATTCTCCTTTCAACTTAAGTACCTCTCAAGTTTTATGATAATATCAATTGCAGCTTGAGTAAATGAAGATGCTTTGTGCACCGGGCTGCCCTTACTCAATTGCAGCTTGGTAGCTTCCTATGGCTTAAAGGATCAAAGTATAAACCTGAATTGCTAGGGGAAAGAGCACTGTCCTGAATATCATATGATCTCACAACTCTATGTAGTGCCTCAGAATAAACTTCTAATAGCGATATGGACTGTCATTGAGGGGTCATGAGTCAATTAAATGCAAGAACATCCCGAGACTAACTAGTTCAGTTCGATTCTTGACAATATCAGAAGACGGGAATGAGTAAAAGGAAAGCATCAATGGGGATGATGACGACATGCACTGAAGCAAGTGAATAATAAGAGTAAAACTGGTAGCAAAGGAAAAAAGGAAATTAGAGAGATGACAGAGAACTATGCCTAGTGAGCTTTACGTTGCCAGTTCCAAGCAAAGATAAAGAAGGGTTAGGGTAGGTAGTGTTCACACTGTTCGCGTAAAAAATAGTCATGATTGATTCTCTAGGTTATATTCATATAGCAAACCTCAACCAGTTTGAGATTGAGGTGTAATTGATTGATAGAAAGATGAGAGCGACAAAAGATGGTTATTCCAAGTTATGCTTACAAGATGAAATCTTGTTAGTCAAGATAACAACTTCGAAGCCCAATGCTTCCTGGGATCAAGACAACTCATGAATAACTGACTTCTCAAGTACTAGTACTTGAGAAAACTTTGAGCATTTAATCATCAAAGCTTGAAATATGAACCCAGCCACTGAATGTACCCACAGATCCATGGCAACAAGAAAACTAGTAAGTAAATGTGTAAGTCAACCAACACCAAGTCTTTTTTTTTTCTAGATACTTCACCTTACTATTAGGTCATTACTAGATACTCCATCCGTCCCAATTTG
Organism: Nicotiana attenuata; assembly: GCF_001879085.1. Lineage (NCBI taxonomy): Eukaryota > Viridiplantae > Streptophyta > Magnoliopsida > Solanales > Solanaceae > Nicotiana > Nicotiana attenuata. The sequence goes on along the minus strand of NW_017671077.1, from coordinate 62,938 downwards.
TTTGATGCAGTTTGGATTTCAAGAGTCAAACAAACTTCTCTTTGACTATAATTTTTTCATATGCCTTCCAAATATTTTGAATTGTCAATTATCACAACTTGAAGTACCTTTTATGTAGTTTCGAAATACGTAAATCTTATTTCAAAAAACTTAAAGATTCTATGTCCCAATTCACGGTTGACTTTCGAAATCTGAACCGCATCAAACAAATTGGCACAGAGGGAATTCTACCAGAACTAACTCCAGAACCATGAAGTTTCTTGCTTGTCACTGGGTCTATAATAGCACACCTATAATGCAAAAGAAAAAGAATGCAATCTTAGGGAGATTTAAGAAGGCCCTTCCCATGACATAATGATCCTACTTGTCCCTAAAATGTAAGTCCATACAGGTCCCAGTTCCTTTCTACTATCCAATCCCATCATAAGAGTGATTCTATATTTGCCTTGATTTCCTTAAACTGGAAACCAAAAGAACTGGAAATCAAAAGATAGCCTTCCTTCCTTTATGCATCCTAGTTCTTGTCCAACATATTTACTCTCACAGAAGCTCTTGTCCATAATTCTAAAGGTGTGATGAACAAAATGGGAAGTTAAGATTAACATACTTGAATTAGTCAGACCAATGTTCGTTGAAGGTCCATCATCAAAAAAAAAATGTTCGCTGAAGGTTGATAAGAAGGTACAGAATAAGCATTTGTCGAAGTTTTGTAAGAGAGAAGGATTTTCTCCTATAGATAATGGTACAGAATGAAATTGTTTGCAAGGACTACATGTAGATTGCTTAAATATGTTGAATTCTAGTAACATATTTCAAGCTGCTGATATAAATCTGTGATTGACAAATAGGTTTGTGATTTACATATTTTCCTAGGTTCAAGCCATATTTCTGTTTGCCTACATTCACGGAAAAAAAACAAAGATAATCTTAAAGGAATTTCATAGGTAATCCAGAAAGAGTAAATCTCAAGAGTGCATGCAGTTATAGTAGTGTAATAACATTTACCATCCATTGCTTGACTTATGGATTCGTAATCCATGAAAGTGCGAGTTGCTCTATTCTGAGATGTTTGCATGAGAATAATAGTATGCCTGTTTGCCTGCATAACACCCAAAGAGTTGTCAAATAAATACGCAGTTAAGTTTTTGCCTTCATTTTTGTTCTCCATGTATTTAAGTTATAAGCATCATGCCAGTAAGAACATGTTGTCCCATATAGTATTCCTATTAGTGTTCAAAGCTTTACCCCTTTCTCAGAATCAGAATGCAAATACGACTTACCCTAAAAATCTGTAAGCCCGATGAAGTAGCTATATTCTCTTTGGGGCTGTCCCAAGGTCCAAAAGGGAAAGTTCCTTACATAAATTGGAACAGGAGATGTTTGGAGGCGGGAGGTGTGCCTGTAGCATATATTAGAGTGATCCAGGACATGTATGATGGGGCTAAGACACGGGTAAGGACAGCAGGAGGAGACTCTAACTACTTTTCGGTTGAGATGGGGTTGCATCGGGGATCAACACTCAGCCCGTTTTTGTTTTCCCTGGCGATGGATTCTTTGACGCGTCACATCCAAGGGGAGGTGCCTTGGTGCTTGTTATTTGCGGACGACATAGTCCTGATTGATGAGACGCGAGGTGGCGTTAACGAAAGGCTGGAGGTCTGGAGACATACTCTAGAATCTAAGGGTTTCAAGTTGAGCAGGACCAAGACAGAATACTTGGAGTGCAAGTTCAGTGGTGTTACCCAGGAGGCGGGGGGGATGTGAGACTCGATACGCAAGTTATTCCCAAGAGGGAGAGTTTCAAATATCTGGTATCTATAATTCAGATGAATGGGGAGATAGATGAGGATGTTACTCAGCGTATTGGAGCAGGATGGACGAAGTGGAGGCTCGCTTCCGGTATCTTGTGTGATAAGAACGTGCCGTTGAAACTTAAGGGTAAGTTCTACAAGGTAGTGGTCAGACCGACTATGTTGTATGGGGCAGAGTGTTGGCCAGTCAAAAAGTCACATGTCCAGCATATGAAAGTAGCGGAAATGAGGATGTTGAGATGGATGTGTGGGCATACTAGATTGGATAGAATTAGGAATGAAGTTATTAGGGACAAGGTGGGAGTGGCCCCTGTGGAGGCAAAGATGCGTGAGGCAAGGTTGAGATGGTTTGGGCATGTTAAGAGGAGAAGCACAGATGCCCCAGTTAGGAGATGTGAGAGGTTGGCCTTAGGAGGTGAGAGGAGGGGTAGAGGTAGACCTAAGAAGTCTTGGGGTGAGGCGGTCAGGCAGGACATGGCACAGCTTGAGCTGACCGAGGACATGAACCTAGATAGAAGGGTGTGGAGGTGGAAGACTAGGATGGAAGGTTAGTAGGTAGTTGGGTGTTTCCCCTTGGTCTTCCCTATTTCGATAGTATTAGTGCTAGTATGGTACCCTTTTTCCCTTAGTTTGCTATAGCCGCGTGTCTTGTTCTGTTACTACTTACCTTCGGTAATTCCGTAGTTTGCTAGCAGGACTTCATCATATTCTCGTGTGCTGCCTTGGACTTATCTGTCTAAATATACTATCTTGATATTACTTGTTATCGGTACTATCTTGCTATTCTTTGTTGTTATCTCCGATTTAGTTTTCTAACTATTTGTCTTGCTATCACTTGCTATCAGGGCCTCATTCACCTTCTTTAGCCGAGGGTCATTCGGAAACAATCTCCCTACCCTTCCAGGGTAGGGGTAAGGCTGCGTACATCCTACCCTCCCCATACCCCACTTGGTGGGATTATACTGGGTAGTTGTTGTTGATTTTTTGATTTTTAAATCAGAACTATGTAGATTAATTTCTCTCAACTGTTAGTAAAATATTGTTGCAGATGTATCAGAACTTTTATATCGTCCGTCTTTGTGAATGTTTCTTTGGCACGAAAGGTAGACAAAGTGGACAATAATGCTTATGTATGTGTTCGTTCAGAAAATATTACAGATAGAGGATTGGAGACTTTGGCACCTAGCTTTAAAAAGAAAGTAAAATCCATATTCGAGGATAAGAAACATAATGCACGAAGAACATCTCTTTCCACAGAAAGAACATTTCAAAAAAGAAAGTGATACAGTACGTCCCAGGATAAGGATCATAAATCATGACGAAAATCTCTTTCCACTGAAAGAACATTTAAAAGAAAGTGATCAGGTATGGCCCAAGCAATCATACTATAAGGTAAAGATGATAAAACAAGATGGCATATTGTGATTTTGACCAAGAAAAACGAGACAGGACCTTATTGAAGCAGCATCAGATGGTGTAGCTATGAGAGAGTAACAGGATACCGTTGCAAAAGAAACTAATACCAAGCATAGGAATCGATAAACATCCTCATTATATAGGGCTAAGACTTTCAAAATCAGTGAAGACAGGTTTAAGTACCAGAGGCTCAGTCATAACTGGAACAGAAGTTCAACATACTCTAATCATTTCATTTGGCCATAGCTTTAAACATTGAGCATATGGTTGTGGTAGAATATTAGATATCATAGCCAACATATGGCCATAGCTTCTATTATCCCTTCTCATTTCAGCGACCCCCCTCCCTCTCCACCTTATTAAGAGTTCTCTTTCTACAGACTGTTTGAATCAAGAGTTTATGAATATATGGATGCTCTAAGAAGGAGAAGTGAAGTCTTTCTCAAAAAAGGAGGAAATACAAAAACTTTGCAATGGTGTTGACTAACAAGTAATGAATAGTCCATCTTGCAGCCCTTTACTAGTTAGTAATGAATAGTACCTCTTGCACCCCAGTTCACCCCCAGAAAACAATAACTTAACTGACAGATTACAAAAACCAAAAGTAAAAGAGGGACAACTGATTTACTCATTAGTTCAGCATATCTGCTTTTAAATATGTCAACTACCACATGACAACACAACAATTACAGACACATATCATCAGTGGGATATACTTAGGGCAAAACTGCTCCCCTAACCATCAATTTTCCTACCATAGAATTCCTAGAGGGAACAACCTATTCCAGTGGATCTACTTCAATAGAAATATACTATCTTTACTGCAACATTATTACAATGATCATCCCCAAGGGAGAGGGGATAATAGGCATAACAAGAAGCTTTTTTCATTCATTTTTTTAAAACAAAGGTGTCGTTTGGGCCAGAATGAGTGCATACAAATATAGGTGTTGGATAAAATTATCTACCCAATCAAAGCTAATTATCTCAACCTGAGTGTTGTAGCTGGGGTAAAACTGAGATTTCCAGAATGTCACTCATATGCCACAACCACTCAACCATACCCTTGCAACCGAATTTTTTTTTCTCTCTTCAGTCTGAAAGTGTTTAACAATTCTATAAGTTTAAAATTTTTTGTCTCTCTTAACTACCTCATTTAATCCAAGAAACATAAAGGAAAAAAGGCACTCAAACACCAAAACACACAACTGAACCAAGACGAGACTGGAGTTGTGACCTAGTGATTGCAACTTCACCTAACACCCAAGTAGTGCATGGTTCAAATCCTTGTTTTTTGTCTTTTTGTGATAACCAAGAAATCCACGAGGGCAAATAGCGGACGGTTTGAAATTCCGTGGATAGTGGGCCCGCCCCTCTATCCTTCTCTATTTAAATGAACCCGCTACAAGTGCCTAGCCTACACAAGACCAAAGTGGAGCAGTGTATGAGCCAAATCTCACCCATGGGATTCCCCTTCTCCCCATTCGCAGACCCCCCTCTCCTCCCAGAAACAACCCACAAAATAATTTCAAAAATAAAGCTAAACAAAGATGAGATTGAATGTATAGTCTAGTGGTTGCAATTTAAGCTTACACTCAAGTCATATTGGTTCAAATCTCACCGATATCATTCCCGTCCCACCCCGCCAAAAGATAAAAAATAGTAACAAAATAAAGCTAAAGTAACCAGTAGCTTTGTAATCATTTTATCAGTTTAAATTAAGATAGAGGGCTAATTAGCTAAAGGCTTTAAGCCAGCTGAAACCATAATCATCTCAGCAAACAGAAGACAAAAAGTAGAGGGTAAAAACAAATAATCTACACAAAAAATTTCAACTTTAACATGAAAATACCGCCAATTTCTATTTTGCACTCCTATGGCATTAAAAATGACCTAAATACACCCAAATTGAAGAAAGAAAGAAAACAGAACCCTAACAATCACATGATATACAATCAAAGAAGAACGAAAATAATGTTTGAATGGGAAAATGACATTTACCATTACGAATGAAAATGACGAGGCTTGTATTTTGATGAATTTGCAAACAGAGAAAACGAAAAAGCCGCAGGAATAAAGGAAGAGGAAATCTGAGGGCTGCTCGCGTCGTCACGTTAATAGCATTACACAATCTGTTGACAGAGTTATGTCTTTGTCCCCAATTTGTGTGAATTGGAATATAAATTTTTTTAAAGTTTCTTTTGGCTAGACTTTACATATATAGTAGGATTTGGACATAAATTCCAAGTGTTTTTTTTTTTTTTGGGAGTTTCACTAAATTCCTTGAGCCCTTACCGGAATAGCTGCGTACACACTATACATTCCATATCCTACTTATGATATTAAATTGGATTTTTTGTAGTTGTTGGAGTTTCACTAAAATTTGATTTGAAGATAAAATTGAGAAACTTACACAATATCACAACTAAGTCTCAACTTACCAACCACTAGCCATTAGTCATAAACTTACCAAAACTAGCCAAGTACATATAAAAATTGAAAAACAACAACAACAACAACTACCCAGTATAGTCCCACAAAGTGGGGTCTGGGGAGGTAATACGTACACAGGCCTTACCCCTACCCGAAAGGGCAGAGAGGCCGTTTCCAATCGACCCTCGGCTCAGGAAAGAAAAGAAAAAGGAAAAAGAAAAACAAAAAAGAATTAGTGACTCCACCATCAACTACAACATCTCAACCACACAACAACCACCATCAACTACAACATCTCAACCCTAGGTAGGCTTAAGCACCNAACCATAAATTAAATGGCATGCAATAATAGCGACCAGTAACTACCATAAGGGGGCACAATACAATACGCAAGTCATCTATGGAGAGCCCTACCAAACCCCACCTAGCCCCGGGAATGAAGTACGAAAAGCTCTAGAAGCCCCTATCCTACAACCCTGATACTAGACCTCCAGACTTTCCTATCAAGGGCCATGTCCTCGGAAATCCGCATTCTTGCCATGTCCTGCCTAATCACCTCTCCCCAATACTTCTTAGGCCTCCCTCTGCCTCGACTCGAGCCAACCATCACCAGCCGCTCACAACTCCTTACCGGGGCATCATGGCTTCTCCTCCGCACATGCCCGAACCACCTGAGCCTCGCTTCCCGCATCTTCTTATCCACTGGGGCCACCCCCACCTTCTCCAGAATAACTTCATTCTTAATCTTATCTAACCTGGTGCGCCCGCACATCCACCTGAGCATCCTCATCTCCGCAACCTTCACTCTCTGAACATGCGATTTCTTAACCGGCCAGCACTCCGCCCCATACAACATGGCAGGTCTAACCACAGCTCTATAAAACTTCCCCTTGAGTTTCGATGGCACTTTCTTGTCACACAAGACTCCTGATGCAAGCCTCCATTTCGACCACCCCACCCCTATACGGTGAGTGACATCCTCGTCGATCTCTCCGTCCCCTTGAATCACCGACCCAAGATATTTGAAACTGTCCCTCTTGGAGATGACCTGAGATCCAAGCTTCACGTCCCTGCCTACTTCGCTCGACTCGGCGCTAAACTTGCACTCCGGGTATTCTGTCTTAGACCTGCTTAGTTTGAAACCCTTAGACTCGAGAGTCTGTCTCCAGACCTCCAACCTCTCGTTAACACCGACCCTCGTCTCGTCTATCAAGACTATGTCATCAGTAAATAGCATACACCATGGCACATCCCCTTGAATATGGCGTGTCAGTGCATCCATCACCAAGGCAAATAAGAAAGGGCTAAGCGCGGATCCTTGATGAAGCCTCATAACCACCGGGAAATGGTCTGAGTCGCCACCCACCGTCCTAACCCTAGTCTTAGCTCCATCGTACATGTCCTTGATCGCTCTGATGTAGGCTTCCGGCACGCTCTTCGCCTCCAGGCACCTCCATAGCACCTCCCTTGGGACCTTATCATACGCCTTCTCCAAGTCAATAAACACCATGTGCAGGTCCTTCTTCTTATCCCTGAACTGTTCCACCAATCTCCTGACAAGGTGGATAGCTTCTGTAGTGGAGCGGCATGAAACGAACTGGTTCACGGATATGGACGTCATCCCCCTCACCCTCGCCTCAACCACCCGCTCCCAGACTTTCATGGTGTGACTAAGTAATTTGATACCCCTATAGTTGTTACAACACTGGATATCCCCTTTGTTCTTATACAAGGGCACCACTGTGCTCCACCTCCACTCCTATGGCATCCTCTTAGTCCTGAAGATCACATTGAACAACCTAGACAGCCAGTCCACTCTTGTCCTACCCACGCATTTCCAGAACTCCACCGGGATTTCGTCTGGCCAGGTCGCTTGACCCCGACTCATCCTACGCAAAGCCCCCACGACCTCCTCCACCCTAATACGCCTGCAGTACCCAAGGTCTCTGTGACACTCTGAATGCCCCAGCTCCCCTAGCTCTATGTCTCGATCCCCCTCCTCGTTAAGCAGGTCTCGAAAGTACGACTGCCACCTCTGCTTGACTTGAGACTCCCCCATCAGAACTCTACCATCCTCGTCCTTGATGCACCTAACTTGGTCTAGATCCCGAGCCTTCCTCTCCCTCACTTTAGCCAACCAAAATAACTTCCTGTCCCCGCCTTTCTCCCCCAATTCCTCGTACATACGACCAAACGCTGCATTTTTAGCTTCCGTGACCGCCAGCTTCGCTTCCTTTCTCGCCACCTTGTAGCTCTCCCTGTTCACTCTCCTTTCTTCCTCGCTTGTGCTCCCTGCCAACTTAGCAAACGCCGCCTTCTTAGCCTCCACTTTTCCTTGGACTACATCGTTCCACCACCAGTCACCTTGATGTCTGCCTGAATAGCCCTTTGCTACCCCAAGCACATCCCGCGCTGCCTCCCTAACCAAGTTCGCCGTCGCTGACCACATTGCGTCCGCATCCCCATAACTTCTCCAAGCTCCACCATCAACTAATCTCATCTCCAACTCCTGGGCTTTCTCCTTAGTCAAAGCTCCCCATCTAATCCGCGGTCGGCCCCGAGCACCCCTCCTCTTCCTCTTCACCCAGAGACCGACATCCATCACTAGGAGTCTATGTAGAGTCGAAAGGGACTCTCCCGGAATAACCCTGCAGTCCTTGCACAACCCTCTATCGCTCCTTCTGAGGAGGAGGTAGTCAATCTGAGTCCTCGCTGCCGAACTTTTGAAAGTAACCAAATGCTCCTCCCTCTTTGGAAATGACGAGTTTGCAATCAAAAGCTCGAAAACCCTGGCGAAATCAAGCAGCGAAGTGCCTCCTCCGTTCCTAACCCCAAGGCCAAAGCCACCATGCACCTCGCCATAACCACCACCAACAGCCCCAATATGGCCATTAAAGTCCCCTCCAACAACTAACTTCTCAGAGTGGGGAATACTACTCACCAACTCGTCCAAGCCCTCCCAAAAGCGCCTCTTAACCTCCTCATCTAGGCCTGCTTGCGGCGCGTAAGCGCTGATGAATTGAGGACGCATCCACCAATAACCAACTTAATAGACATTAACCTATCATTCACTCGCCTAACCTCAACCATGGACTCCCTAAGATCCCTATCCACCAAGATTCCCACTCCATTCTTACCCCTCACGACCCCAGAATACCACAGCTTAAACCCGTCTACATTCCTCGCCTTCGACCCTACCCACCTAGTCTCCTGCACACAAGCTATGTTGACCCTCCTCTTCTGAAGAATCTTCGCCAACTCAATGGACTTACCCGTCAGTGTGCCTATGTTCCACGACCCGATCCTCAATCTATGAGCGCCCGCTATCCCCTTCCCACCCTTGCCTCCCGTCCCACCCACAGAACCGCTCCCCGCCCCCCTGCTCACCCCTACCCCACCCCCCCCAAGGACATGACCTTACACTACCATCCCCCACCGCGGCCACTATACCTCCAACCGACTACGAAAAATAGTGACGCACACACGAACTTTAGCAGAGAACGTAAAAGGATGCTAGCTAGATAGCCACAGAGTAAACCACACACAGGATGCTAGCTAGAATACGTAAAAGGGTGTACAGAGTAAACAAGAGAGCGGGAGGTACCAACTCCCGATGGAAAAACCTGAAAGCAAGCTTTGATGCGCCCGAGGACAACTACTGCCAACTCTTGCACGTCCCGGCCGGTGTTGCTTCGCTCTTCATTTCCAAACGCGGCAAGCTCGCCTCATCTGCCGCGACTAGTACCTGAAAATCACACACACAAAAACAAGAGGGGGGGCTGCCTGACCCGGGAAAGAGGAGGGGGGAAAGGAAGATGGAGTTGGGTGAGGGGTGAAGAGGAGGTGGGAAAGGAAGGTGGAGTAGGAGAGAGAGAATGGGAGAATAAAAATCAATNCACCCCCACCCCCCCAGGACATGACCTTACACTACCATCCCCCACCGCGGCCACTATACCTCCAACCGACTACGAAAAATAGTGACGCACACACGAACTTTAGCAGAGAACGTAAAAGGATGCTAGCTAGATAGCCACAGAGTAAACCACACACAGGATGCTAGCTAGAATACGTAAAAGGGTGTACAGAGTAAACAAGAGAGCGGGAGGTACCAACTCCCGATGGAAAAACCTGAAAGCAAGCTTTGATGCGCCCGAGGACAACTACTGCCAACTCTTGCACGTCCCGGCCGGTGTTGCTTCGCTTTTCACTTCCAAACGCCGCAAGCTCGCCTCGTCCGCCGTGACTAGTACCTGAAAATGAAACACACAACAACCACACACAAAAATGAGAGGGGGGGGGGGCTGCCTGACCCGGGAAAGAGGAGGGGGGCGCCTATTTCAGAGAAGGGGGTGGGGTAAGGGGTGAAGAGGAGGTGGGAAAGGAAGGTCGAGTGGGAGAGGGAGAATGGGAGAATAAAAATCAATAAAAATGGGGAGGGGGGGATGTAGGCGCCGGCGCTATCGCTGGAGTTAGGGAGTGGGAGGGGGGGAGGGGGTAGAAACGGGAGATGTTAGGGGGGGGGGGAGGGGCAGGATGGCTTGGCTATGGTGGAG
>NW_017671077.1:51426-52705 GCF_001879085.1 Nicotiana attenuata | reverse complement strand
GTAGGGTCGCCGGAGGGGGGCGTCGCCGGCAATAGCAGGATCGCCAGAGGGGGCGGGGGGCGAAGGGGGGGACAGTCGACGGGGGTGGGTGGGGGGTGTGAGCACGTGATTTTTGCCCTAAGCAATAATTCCCAAATTTCAAACAAAATAATTTCTCTAGTATTTTATAACTTTCGTGAATTTTGTGGCATTCTTTGGTAATTGTTGCATTTTTATTTGTGCATTTAATCCATATGAAAATACAAAAAATATGCATCGGCATTTAGGGATTTAATTTCACAATTGTAGTAGTAATTAGTTTTAGAATAAAACGTAAAGGAAATCGCAAGAAAATAGTTCTTTGCATTTGTTTCAAATAGAGTTATAAGTAATTTTAGGAGTTAAATAGGGTAATTAGGTCTTTACTTTGTTTAGCATTTTATAAAATCAGAAAAAATAAATAAATACAAAAATACAAAAAAATGCAAAAGCAAAATAAGAGAAAATACAAAATGAAAAGAGGAAATTAAAAAAAAAAAAAAACGAAGAAGAAGAATGGTCTTAGTGCCAAATTGGGTTGATTATTTGGCCAAAGAAAACTCCCAACCACATACCAAACCCAGGCCCAATCCCCAGTCCGTTCAACGAGGCGCCCCAAACGACGTCGTTTGACCCTAGTCAATCCTGGCCGTCGAGGTTTCATGATCCAACGGCCAGGAAGCTAGGGTCGACGTAATACTATATATGTCCAAACACACCCCCCTACCCCCTCACCACTCCTCTCTCACCCCCCTCCTCAGAGACCCAAATAAACGCCGGCCACCGCCCTCCGCCCTGAGCCACCGCATACCACCGTCCCTCCGCCGTCCGCCGCCGGCCGGAAATCGTCGCCGCCGGCGGCGATGCTCCGATCAACCCCAAAAATACACCACCAAACTCGTCTTCCTCTCCTCTTTCCAACCCCCATAACCATTCCCCTCGAATCGTAGCCATATGCCTCGAATATTAGATCAAAATTTCCGGCCAAAACACAACCTTGTCCAAACCGGCCCAAATTCACACCCCACAGTCTCCATGACCTCCCCATCATTAATCCCTAACCAAAACCTTTCGAATCTTGCCATAACTTCTCGAATTTCAAATCTTAGAACCGGCAGAACCCTAGCTCAAAAAATTTTAGGGATTTTTGACCGTAATTTCCCTAATCATGTGGGTTCTTGTGAAAACACACGATTAGGGATGTTACGTGTCAAGAATCCTGGAGGATTCAAGCAACAGTGCCTAGCCGAGTTCCTAATTC
>NW_017671077.1:43822-49931 GCF_001879085.1 Nicotiana attenuata | reverse complement strand
GATTTGTATTCACTTAAACTTTTTAGTTTAAATTTTAAAGAGTTTTTGTTTGTTTAAGCTTACTATTGTTAAGCTTCAGGTAACATTTATCTATCGAATGACTTAACTGAAAAGTATGGGCTTAAACCCACACGTGGAATGTCTATACACGAGATGTTAGGCATGTTCTTGATGACTTGTGCACATGGAGCTGGAAATCGATTGATACAGGAAATCTTTCAACATTCGGGAGAAACAATTCATAGAACTTTCATAGTGTTTTAAAGGCGATTTGTGAGCTTGCAAGAGATATAATTAAACCACATCAAAATTATAATGATGGTGCAGGAGCTCACAAGCCATGTAATGGTCGATATCTCCCTTTCTTTAGAGTAAGAAATATTTTTACATAATTATTTTTTATTAAATTTATAACTTAACTTTTATAAGTATTACTAACTTAAGTTAAATTTATACTTGTAAATGTATGTGGGATTGTATTGGAGCACTTGATGTCACACATGTTAAAGCAAGGTTACCGCAAGGTCAAGAGATACCATATATTGGACGTAAAGGTTATTCGACTCAAAATATTCTTGCTGTCGTAGATTTTAATATGTGTTTTACATTTACATGGGCTGGGTGGGAAGGAGCAGCTCACGATAGTCGTATATTTAGTGAGGCCCTTCGTAGACCAGAACTTAACTTTCCACGTCCAATTGGAAATAAGTATTATCTAGTTGATGCAGGATATCCTCACATGAAGGGATATATGGCTCCATACAAAGGAGATAATGTGAGATATCACCTAGCACAATTCCGCCGCGGTGCAACAAGACAATTGCGAGAACCAAGAGGGCGAATTGAAAAATTTAACTATTTGCATTCTTCTTGTAGAAATATTGTTGAGCGAACATTTGGGGTTTGGAAAGCAAGATGGTCAATTTTGCGAGACATGCCTTTTTATCACATTGACACTCAAAGAGACATCGTACTTGCTACTATGGCCATTCATAACTATATTAGAAAGAAATGCAATATGGATGATGCATTCCGAGCAGCTGAGAATGAAAGATATGTTCCATCTGTTGATCCTGATGTTGGTACATCTTTAAGAGCTAATAACAATATAAATGCGAAAAATGTGGAAGAGCAAAGTGATCTTTTTTGGATGGGTCTTCGCAATTTGATTGCTAATGAAATTTGTGAAGCTTGATACTTGTAGTTGTATTAATATTTATTATTTGTAAAACACTAATATTTATTATTTTACATTTCAATTGAGAAATGTTATTTTGTTTCGTTCTCTTGAAATATGCATATAATGACCTAACTTTTTATATAATTTGAGAAATCAGTGTATAACTTCAATTTGATTAGCTTGAGGTATAAAATGGTTTTTTAAATCATCTGTATCTAATTGAATGTTTATTTTGCGACAGAACAAAAAATTATTTTCCTTGTGACCTTCTACATGTACAAGGTTGTTAAGATATGTCAAAGGTTTTACGAGTCTGAAACCAGTTGTGCAAATGGGACTTCATAGCATTATTAGGAAGAACAAGAGGAAAGGAAATGGAACCTCGCATCCTTATGGTATATGTATGAGATTATTAGAGAGTAAGTTTGTGATTGACTTATGTCGTAGCACTTTCTGAGCCAAGGGAAGAAAAAAAAGCAATTGATCAATTAGATTCTCACACAGATATATACAAAGAAAAAACTATTCTTTTTATTTTCTTGGCAAACAAATAAAAAAAATATCTTAAGTAATTATTTAAATTAAAATTATATTAAAATATAAATTATTTTTTGTTTGCATTGCTTATGAATCAAATATATTTTAGTAATCAGCTCCTTTTATAATGTTAACAGCTTTAAGGATATTTCTGTCTTTTTAACAGAAAAAAGTTCTTACCAGCACTTGTTTACCAAAACTTTTTTTATGCTTCAGCACTTTTATCCAAACAGGTAACTGCTTATTTATAAAACAAATTTCAGCACTTAAAAGCTGCTTTTAAGACCATGTGCTTAAAAGCTTCTTTTTTCTAGCTAATCCAAACGGGCTCCAAGGTCACTCACGCGTCCTTATCTCACCACGTCACCAACCCTAACTGTCTCTGACAGAATATTTTCAGCGTTTCCATTTTCACGCGCTCTTGATTTGGAGGGATGAATCTCGGGTAAATGGGAGCGGTTGGATGTGAGAAATCATATCTGCGCCTTCCATTTGTCCAAGTTTCGTTCCATGTGAGATTGGGTTTGTGTTTTTTCGGATTTTAGGGATAAGATGTGGGGATTTCTTGGAGAGGAGGGCATGAAGCTTCAGAATATCTATATAAGGTGAGGATTTTTCTTTAAAAAAGGCGTCCGAAATTGGTGAGGATTTTCAGAGAGAGATTTTTGTTTTTCGGAAAGAAATTGAAAGCAGAAGATTAAGGTTCAAAAACATTTTTCATTTCTTCTATTGTTTCGTTTTGGTTGCTAGTCTGAGAACAGAGGAAAAATATAAATATTGTTGAGGTGTTCTATGATTTGATTTTGACGTCGATTCTTGTCTAAAAATTTCGAAATCTATAGATTCTGTCTTTTCATTTCAATCCGGATTTCGTTAAAAATGGGATTCGATTGAGAGATAGTTGAATTCGTTGTTGCTCGAGGCATCGATTTGTGGCTACTGTTGCTCTGTGTCGATTTCAGTGTTGAGGCTAGTTCAATTTTCATTCCAGGTTCACTTCTGTTGTTCCTTTTATTTCTGTTGTGAAGTGAGCCATGGACGAACTGTAAAATGATTCAGTTAAAGTAATAGATGAGGCCTGTGTGGTATCTTTCAGTTTTATTTACTGTTCTGCTTTCAACTCTTCCATGATTTCATATTTTGCTTAATGAGTGTTCAGATGATTCTTCGATCTTGAAATCCATTTAAACATGTAGCTGCGTGTGCTCATCTGCCCTTCTATTACTATTAGACCGTGGTTTGTTTTTGGGGAAAGTGTTTGAAATCTGATTTCTAATTAGTCGAAGTTTAACTTTGTTCGATTTTATTGTATTCTCAGCTGTCAAAGTGGGTGTTATTGTTAGTTGAATGACTCGTGTATTTTCCTGAAATTTCATGCTCGTTCATGTGTTAGTCGCAAATCAGTCAAGTCATGCGTAGTTTTCGTTCATGCCTTAACGCTAGGAATGTATGACTATCTTGACGTTTGGATTCCAATCAGCTTATATTTTCCATCTGCTTGTTCACATTTCCAGTGATCTGTTTTCACCCTTGGATAAGATTGGATCATTTCAGTTCTCAAACATCAATTTCTTTTGACTAGATGGGTGTAACTTGGTAGCTTTCTATTTCTCTGTAGTTCTGTGCGAATTTTCCCACTCGAGATGGGATTGAATTGGAGTTTTGTTGATGTATTGCTGTCCTTGCCAAACTGCTTGTCCATATAGTCTTACACTCGAAGGAGCAGTGATGTGCTGAAGAGAAAATCGATCCATGAATTGAGTTTAACGATTGCTTCTTGGTTCTTTGTTCATGCTTAGAGCCACAGATTCCTTTAGTGTCAAATGCATAACTGATGAACGTTTGCTTGGATCTCATATTGCTGCAGTGTTACCATGATGATTTTTATGCTTGGCTGCTTGAATCTACTTGACTTTGGTATAGCTTAAATGTGATGAGCATTTAAAAACAGTCTTGTCTAGTCTTATTAAGGTTTAGGGAAGATAGGTTCATTGCTCTTGCTTGATGCTTTGAATATGAACAGATAGTCGAATTGTTGGCTCTACGAATACGTTCAATTCTCTGTATTTTTCGTGCTCGACCTTCAGATCTGACCGCTATCATTTTCTCTGTCAAGTATTAGTTTGTGATTCTTTGTTTTGAGATGCAGGTGTAAATCTGATTTGTTTGCCAACTGATATTTTTTTTTAATTGCTATTGGCATATGACTTACTAAGACTAAGCATGATAACAGCGAAATGTTAAACTCTTTCATTTGATTTCATGAGTAATGGACTATTGTATAACTTTCTGAATTAAATCTTTACATTTGTCCACCTTTGTTGGTTAATTTCTGTTGTCATCACTTCTGTTTTGTGATAATTCTGATTATTGTATTTGAATATTTTCACACTTGTGTTGTTGACTAGATCCATACGATTTTGTAATGAGTAGCTGAAACCTCAGTTGAAATTACAGTTGTTTAGCCAAGTGTGAATTGTTGATGCCTCCGTTTGTGTGTCTTTGAAGATTTGGTGATTGTTTCTTTAAGCTTTTTACATGAATAGGCAACAGAAGTCCTTTTCTTGGGGTAAATGGATAAATGACACCAGTCCCAGAATATAGTCAGAGTAATGAACCCAGCGTCATCTGTAATGGAACCGACAATAACGCCAATCTTTTCCGGATCAATTTGCTGTGCATTACAGATGCACAATGTTCTAACGTCATTGTTGTGAAAGCCTTTAGTAGCTAGAGATTTGTTATCCTTTAATAATGATCCCAAATGAGCAGCATGAGGAGGATCACATGCCAGCAATTTAATATGTTTGACAAGTCAACTTGGCACGCACAGATTGAATAATATTAGTAAGGGAATTAGCATCATGTATTGCAATCGGGTACTGCGATAAGGGTATCTGTAACCTTTTTACGTAGAAAGGCCTTTAGGCACGTTTAATATACTATCGTGGTCGTGGACACGTTCGCGTGACATGATTACGATTCCTAAAAACAAAACCGGAGTATGCGTTCGCGCAACTTCGGCCGAATTTTCTTAATAATAATAAAGCGTTATTAATTGTGGACACGTTCGCGTGACATGATTTTTGACGCGCCAAACAAGCAGGTATATGTACGCGTAACCCGTTTCAAGATAATTTTCTAATTAAAAGCGGTAAAAGGAGTAAATGCACATAGGTTCTAAAATCAGTAATTAAATAATTTAATAAGCCAAGTATTGTCAAAGCGACCGTGCTAGAACCACGGAACTCGGGAGTGCCTAACACCTTCTCCCGTGTTAACAGAATTCCTTACCCGAATTTCTGATTCGCAGACTGTATACAGAGTCAAACCTTTTCCTCGATTCGGGATTTGAACCGGTGACTTGGGACACCATTAAATATCCCAAGGGGCGACTCTGATTTTTAAAAAATAAATCCCGTTTTGATTGTCACTTCAAGTTGGAAATAACTCCTTTTATTATACCCTTTCCGGGGGTGTAGTGAAAAAAGGAGGTGTGACAAACACTATTTTACCTTTTCTGGGGCTAAGCTCTGTCCCGATCCTATACAAGACTAAGCTCTATCTTGTTTTGCTCCTATGCATCACCATGTCTCTGTCCGAAGGCGTCATAGTCCGAAGGCATCATCCTCTTAGCCTGAAGATACCATGCTATGGCCTGAGGATCTCTCAATATTGCACATCATTATTCAAAGGCGTCATGGTTCGGAGCACCATTCTCATGGCCCGAGAACATCATTTCATGGCCTGTGATTCCCTTATCTCACGATTTATGGCTCACGACGTCATGGTCTAGGGACACATCCTCACCGTCCAAAGACAACCTTCATGGTCCGAAGGGAGTATGCATCATGTTTAAATTCTCGCAATAATCCATATATATATATATATATTTGCACGCATCGTGTTTAAAGTTTTGCAGGTAATTCAAGAGTTAACCGTTCTTCAAACAGGAGCAACCTTCGCTCCGGTTTCCGCTCATACCATTCACACACGACCATTATTCCGGACATAACCGACTCCCATCAATTACTCGCTTTTATTCCATGACCGTTCAAATATCTGCCTTGTGATACATCCGTTACATTTCAGATCCACATTCATAACTCCACATAAATCCATCCAATACTATCCTTCCCAAAAGAACCCTTTCCGAAACACACGACTATTCCTATAACAATTCCATCGGTTTCATTCACTATTGGGTTCAGAACTACACACGGCCTGATTCTTGTAAAACCAGGGATATGTAGGCAGCTTAGAGACCAGGGTTCGGCCTATATTTTTCCAAAAACATCCCATTCGGTCAAAATCGGTCATCATTTCTTTACCCGACAACTCTTTCGTGCTTCCGGGTAAAGAGGGGCAGCTCTGTGTATATATATATATATA
>NW_017671077.1:18506-43802 GCF_001879085.1 Nicotiana attenuata | reverse complement strand
GGTGTGCCCTATTTATCCTTGGATAAGCTCTGTGTATATATATATATATATATATATATATATATATATATATATATATATATATATATATATATATATATAATTTCAAAGTAGTGCATATGCATCATCATTTTATTTACAGGCATGCACAAGTATTTTTTTCATAATTTTCATAATTTTTAAAGGCTTTAAATTAATTTTTTTTTACATTTTATTATATAAATATCCAATAATTACCCTCCAAATAATTTTTTTTATGGTGAGTTAATCATCTAAACTTATCATTTATACCATCACAATGTTTAAATACTTTCCAGTACATTTTTATAATTACATTTACATTTTACAAGGCCAAATTGCACATTTTACAATAATAGCACATATGCATTTATAATTATATTATTTATACAGAAAATGACTTTTTATATTTTTATAATGTTAAGTAATTATTTTAAATTATTTTCATGCACAAGTGATATTTTTGTTATTTATTAATCATTTTTTATAAATAATTTATTGGTTAAATTGGGTATTTAAAATATAGCACCCTAAAACCCCAATTTCAGACATATACACTACCCAATTACCCCAGCCCAAAATACCAAACCCAATAGCCCAGTCCAAGACCAATTAACCCAGTCCTGTACCCGTCCAAATTACCCGACCCATCATCTTTAAATCAGGACCGTTGATCTCCCAAAATCAACAGTCCACATCACTCCAACCCTTTTAAACTAACCTACCCAGCCGAAATCCTAAATCATTTTCACCCAGCCCGCCATCTCTATTCACTCCCTCTCTCATATTCTCCCCCTCCCCTCTCAAAACCCTAGCGCCGTCATCACCCTAATCTCTCCGATTCCAACCCCATAATGGAATCAACCGTTGATTCCTTACCTTATTTGGCCCCTCCTCCTTATTGGCTACCCGATTTTGGTGTTACCTAATAGCTTGCCTAAAATGGCAAGCAGAGATTCGAACCAAATTTGGTTCAAAATCCTTAACCTGTTGTGTATTCTGTCTGTATTCATCCCGCGTTCTTTGTGAGTACGGTTGTTTTACGTATCTCTTATGGATTCTTACTTAGCCCTAAAGGTTAGGGTTTCGGATTCTCTTTGATTCGAACCTAAACTGGTTCAAACTTTGATTTTTAGCATTAACTCGTCTATATTCACTTCATTATGCATGAATCTGCCTATTACTGTTAATTTCCTTTATTTGCCCTAAATTAGGGTTTCAAATCTTTTTCTAGTTCGATTCTTTGTTGCTTTTTGAATAAATCTCCTGTCCATGTTCATTGTACACAACATACGATTATTTTGCCCTTGTTTCTCTGCTGATTTTATGGTATACCTAAAATTAGGGTTTGAGACTTTTACTCTTTCCTTTCTCGCATGTTACTGATGTTTTCCTTATTTTGTTCAATCTACCATGTTTCCATTATTTCTTTACCTTATTTGCCTTGAAACTGACTGTTAACTGATATTTTCCTTATTTAAATGTTACTCGCCTGATTACACGCTATTATGCCCTATTAATTTACTGAACTCTGTATTATTTATTCTGTGATTAATTTCTTTCCTTTCTTATATGTGTTTGATAACTTCCCTCATTTGTTCGCCCAATTGAACACTATTTAAACCCTTCTCCCTTTCCCCCTTTAGACAGACTCGAACTCTCTCTTGGGCTTAGTTCTGTAATCTTTCTGCTCTCTCTTGTTTACTACTGGTCTTGGCCGGCTGAAAGCCAAGGCCAAATATTCTGGACTCTCGACTTTGTGGTATCATTCTGGTTTGCTTTCTTAATTGGTGAGTAACTATCCTTTGTCATTTCATTCTATGTATCCCTGTCTATATGATTCTCTTTTAGTCCTATAGTTGGTATTGTTAGTTCTGAGATTGGTTATCTTTGAATAATATGAATCCTCTTAAAGGATAACTTATTATTCTGAACTTTGCATCCTTAGGGTGCTACTAATATGAAATTAGTTAATCAATCCTAACTTTACAGACTTGTATTTTTACCTAATTTGTGTGCCTTGCTAAGAGGTCTTGTATCCTTCTGGATTCATGTGATAATCTGACTGTTTGCCTTAACACTCTGCCTAAATATTTATGTGATTGAACAAGGTTGTCATAAATACACACTTAGGGTAATTAGGTCTTTTCTGACTTGACCTGTTTGAAACTGTGTACTTTGCCACCCTTGCTTGTTTTCTTAATGCCATTATGCCTACAAGTTTTGTGTTCTAAAAATTCTGCTATGGTAGTCTTCTTCTGAGAAATCCAAACTGTTTTAAATCTGTCCCTACCTCTTTTCATATGCTGTTACTCTTTTTAAAACTCCCAATCTTAGTCCTTTAGGTTCTATCCTCAACCACCCCAGTGTGAGCACTGCTCAGGGTCCATGTGAGACTCTTGTGAACTCTGACACACTGGGAACTGGTTCCTAATCTCTTTTGAATCATTCCTGAGTATGTGGTTCTGGCGTGAGCATTGCCATGGGTCCCTGAGACCCTTGGGAACTTTGACACATTGAAAACCTGATTCTATATGTACTATGGGTGAATTACTCATTTCTAGCTATGTTGTACCTGTGAAATAAGTCTTGAGGTGGAAATGGTTTGAAGGCCTGGTTGCCCAGGTGTATTTGGGCCTGATGAAGGCTCCCTATAGTTTGTGCCATTACTATCATTTGCTAATCTAGTCTGTAATAACTTTGTAATAAACAGATTCTGGGGTATTTAGTGAAATCGGGAGGGTTTCTCATTTCTTTTGTTAAATTGGGTAGAAATCCTGCCTATAGGGTTTCATCTATACTGTTAATTCTGCTCATTTTGTCCAAAACTGTTAAGTTCTACGTTGTTTAGAAATCCTGCCTATAGGACTTTCATGGGTGATGCCGATTTTGCTAAAATCGTATGAGTTCTGTATTAGAAATCTTTCCTATAGTATTAATATTACAACTTTTGTTAGAAATCCTGCTTATAGGATACGTTAATTTGTCTAATAAAGTCTGTTAGCAATCATGCCTATAGGACAAATATTTGACTCAACTGTTTTTTGATAATGTGTGTAAATTTCTGCCGGTATGCTATTTAATGATAGATGTCATGCCTATAGGATCAAAATCAGTTCAACGATAGATATCATGCCTATATGATCAAAATTAGTTCCATGACAGATATCATGCCTATAGGGTTAAAAAATTCAGTTCTATGATAGATATCATGCCTATAGGATAAAAATCAGTTCAATGATAGAAATCATGCGTATAGGATTCTGCTAATGGGTTCTGAGCACAACCGCCAATGTCAATCACTTAGACAAAATGCCTATAGGACTAAAACCACAATTCTGGATTTGTAACTGTGATTTACTGTTATTCATCACTGCATGAAACACCCAGATGTTGTACTAAAAAAAATCAGTAGGCAAAATAATAGGCCTCAACACTCGCATTAATGGAACTGATTCTGTATATTACTGCTCGCCTGTCTTCTCACATAGATATCCTGTCTATAGGATTCTGCGATTAATAAAACCTGCTAATCAATTGCGTGCATTTGCTGTTTATGTGTGGAGGTTAATATGAGCCCGTATACGCTCTTTATCTAAAAGTCCTAATTGTTTTGCTTGTCGCCTAGTCTTTTACATTTTTGAGCATCCTAGGTTTATTCTAGAACCACCCCAAAATAGAAGTCCTAATGCCTCCAGGACCATAGGTAAGGGACGGGTAGTGCATGCATATGGAACGAACTAGAATCAACTAGAGCGCTTTAAGTAACAACTTAAAGATAGTAATCGGGTAGCAGGAGATGATAGTCTGTGCCTGCTGAATAATATGAGTAACACCCCGACTCGAGGGAGTTACGAAGTATTATTTATGTTGCACGGGGTGATCTGTTAGGCCAAAAAATTTAGGACTCCCCATCCCTATTAAATAATCCTTTCGCTTCTTTAGAATAATTCATAAGTTAAGTTGTGCCGGGACCCACCGTTGTGGACCTCGAGGGGTGCCTAACACCTTCCCCTTAAGGTAATTTCGAGCCCTTACCCGATCTCTGGTGATTCAAACTGGTATAATGTGAGTTATCTGCTCTAGGTGCCCTAACGCACCTTAATTCGTTTGGTGGCGACTCTAACCAATTCCTTTTCGCTACCCTCTCAAAGGAGTTGTCAAATGTCAAAACCTGATTTCGCAAGAAAAAGGGGGCGCGACAGAGGAGTACCTTAGATTACACTCCCAGTAGAGTTATCTCATTTCTTAAAGCTCAGTGAATGGTTGAGAAGGGGTGTGACGTGCATCTAGCTTATGTGAGAGATTTCAGTATTGATGCCCCTACAATTGATTCAGTTCCAGTAGTGAGGGATTTTCCTGATGTGTTTCCAGCTGATCTTTCGGGCATGCTGTCCGACAGAGATATTGATTTTGGCATTGATTTGTTGCCGGACACTCAGCCCATCTCTATTCCTCCTTATCGTATGGCCCCTCCTGAGTTGAAGGAGTTGAAGGAACAGTTACAGGAGTTGATGACCTATTTGATCAGTTACAGGGTGCCCGAGTGTTTTCCAATATTGATTTGCATTCAGGTTATCATCAGTTGAAGATTTGGGAGCTAGATATCCCGAAGACTGCTTTCAAGACCCGATATGGTCATTACGAGTTCCTTGTTATGTCATTTGGGCTGACCAACGCCCCAGCAACATTTATGCATTTGATACACAGTGTATTCCGGCCTTATCTTGACTCGTTCATCATTGTCTTTATTGATGACATTCTGGTATATTCCCGGAGTCGGGAAGATCATGAGCAACATCTGAGGACTGTGCTTCAGACCTTGAGAGAAAAGAAACTATATGCAAAGTTCTCAAAATGTGAGTTCTAGTTAGATTCTGTAGCATTCTTGGGTCATGTGGTATCGAGTGAAGGGATCAAGAGATGAAAGGAATGAGCTAAATGATCTAAGTCTCGAAATTAATAGCTGGACAAAGCCCTCTGATGTCGCATTTGCGACACCAGGTTCGCAAATGCGAAGCCTGGCCTATGCTGCTGGGATCACAAATGCGACCACAGAGTTGCAAATACGACGTCTGCTAGGATCGCAAATGCGGCAACAGTGTTGCAAATGCGAACACTGCCAGGGGTCGGGCTCCTTCACAATTGTGAAGCCCTCCTCGCAAATGCGATGGTCGCATTTGCGACCAAAACATCGCAAATGCGGCCATACCAGTACCAGCAATCCCATTTCTTAGCAAATCACTCCGAAGCTATCCTGAATCTCACCAGAGCCCCCGGGGCTCCAAACCAAACACCCTCACAAGTCTAAAAACATAATACGGACTTGCTCGAAGACTCAAATCACATCAAACAACGCTAAAACCATGAATCGCACTCCAATTCAAGCTTAACGAACTTTAAGATTTCAAATTTCTACTCTCAGTTTTTAAACCTATCAAATCGCGTCCGATTGATCTCAAATTTTGCACACAAGTCATATTCGACATTACGGACCTACTCCAACTTCCGGAATCGGAATCCAATCCCAAATTAAAAAAATCAACTCTCGGTCAAACTTCTCAAAAACCTTCAAATTTCTATCTTTAGCCAAATGACTCCAAAATGACCCACGGACCTCCAAATTCACTTCCGATCGCGCTCCCAACACCAGAATCACCATACGGAGCTATTCCCAGACTCGGAATCCCAAACGGACATCGATAACACTGAAATGCACTTGAACCCAAACTCATGAAATTCTTCCAAAAATGCTAACTTCCACAATAGGCGCCGAAACGTTCCCGGGTCTTCCAAAACCCAGTCCGGACATACGCCCAAGTGCGAAATCATCATACGAACCTGCTGGAACCTTCGAATCCCGATTCCGAGGTCGTTTACTCAAAAATCCAATCTTAGTCAATTCTTTCAATTTAAAGCTTCCGAAATGAGAATTCTCTCTCCAAATTAACTTCGAACTTCCCAGAATTCGATTCCGACCACGTCATAATACCTGAAGTGAAGCTACTTAGGGCTTCGAAACAGTGAACGACGCACTAGAGCTCAAAACGACCGATCGGGTCGTTACATTCTCTCCCACTTAAACATATGTTTGTCCTCGAACGTGCTAGGAATTGCACCGGAGTGGTCCGAAATCACTGTTTAACACCTCGTGCACCTACCCGTGCTACCACAACTCAGTTGAGCACATTAGCTCGAGCAAATCTGAAGATATTCTCTTTTATTCAAACAAATGAGCCTTAGAGTTCAGTTTCGACATCCGAAATTCTCAGCCAGGCCTGCTTTCAACATATGAACACCGTATCAATCACCACATGATGCACCGATACAAGATTACATACCTTTGCTGAATTCACACTATGCACCACGTCATTCACAGGACTATAATAATGTTCTCCGATCATAATAGCCGACATTCCCCGAATCTGATGCTCACAATGCACCTCATGATACATTTAAGTGTTGTTCCAACTCTTACAATACTGCCACGACGGAAGAGACGTGTAGAAATTCATAGGCAACTGGCGGGTCAACAAATCATTGAGGCTACACTCCTGACAAGAACATTACCTCACTCTGAACCCAATAACGATCCTTGCTCTTTAATTTACTTCATACAATCCGATTGTACTGATCCTAGATCCAATAACCTTGTCTCACCCAGTACGAACTGCTCAGGAAACAAGCCACCCCTGACATGACCAAAAGTCCCATATGATGCCACAACGTCCCAATAGGCTACCAACTCGAACGCGATACATAAGGAAAATGAACTCTGGAAGGGACTACTCAAATCACACAACTATTATGAAATTTTCTCAAATTAACCACATCACCATAATCTTCATACTTGGTTTCATTCTCCAATCAATCAAGTGACTACATGCCACACTTATACAATCTTCCCGTGGGACACGCTCCCACAATCTTTCGTAACAGATAACAAGTCTGCACATCCATACTATCTGCCACATTAACGCTGAAAAGCGATCAAGAATCCACAACCAGGATGCAAAGCCTCTTTCACAAAACACCGATCCCAGGTGACGTTGAAGACAATGCCAGCTTACTCTAAATATTCAAATCCCTTTCATGCTCATCTGAGCTTGTGATATCCTTGTCAACACCAAACCGCAACCTTGATCCTCACTTTCAAATTTCATACCGCTCACTGCACCTAACATGCCAATATGCGATAGTACAAGAATTCCATCACAACTCCTGAACCACTAACATAGTATTGCTTAACTCGTTCCAAGAGAACCATAGCAACATACGAGTGAATTCTCACAACTGCAGAAGATGCAATTCTTCAAGTAGTGGCCTAAGCCACCATAGCCCTTTCCGGGATCCGCCTACACATAGCAGGCCACAATACTAGAATACTTCTGAATAAATTCAATTACGAACCGTCAAGCCTCACACGTACCATCACAAATCGCTTGCATAACTTAATCACGCTGAAGGAACTGATCACTGCCACCAATATGCTAATTCAATCATGGCTAACCAATCCAAGCTCTCCCAATTTATCCTTAATTGCCTTAAAACAATAATAACTTCATTCAACACATAACACACTCAACCCGAGTGGCCTTGTAACACAAGACCATGCTGTCTCAAATCTCACGAACCATCTCATACCTTCCTTGTGAGCATATTCACATCTCGACTGGTACATCCATTCTGATAATTCCTCTATGAATCTGAAGTCTTCTTTTCCTTTTCCTCCCAATTCTACACTGCAAGTCAAAACATCATAGAACATTCTTAGCCTCATATCATAAGGTTCTTCACCAGCTCAATTCTTAAACATACCGCGGGCTTGAATTCTTAGGCACCGCATATTTAACCTTTGAATTCACTTGGACCGCTATTGAGAGTCACCCACTCTGACATGGTCCCGAATATAATCAACTGCAAGGCTCCGCTAGCCCATGACCACCCTCTCAAAGAAGCACCCGGACGAATCACCTTCCTTGCAACTCACTTCTACGCGAAGCATAATTCCTGAGTCTTCCCAAAGCTCGAACATGAATCGATGATGCCAATTATAGAACACATTCTTCAATTCCTTTGCTCAACTTACTACTGATGTTCTCTTTCCTTAGCCGAAACAACTTACCAATACGCCGATAACCCAAAACTTCACCAACCGAAGACCATGCAATCCAACCGTTGAATTCCTTGAAATCCTTCCCTTAGCACTTCATGAACACCTTGAATCTCCATCAATATTCACATATTCGACCTCTTACCGGATGGCCAGTAAAATCCTTCGCAGAAGCTTCGCCACCCACGCGACCGCTGACCTGCTCACCGGAGATAACCCAACTGTAGAAATTACCCACCGACATCTTCCAACGTCGCTACACGGGGTACAATCACCATGACATCAATAAACCCTCCTGAGCCCGTACTCATTCCTCAGTCGCACAAGTTCATTCATTCCTCGTAGACATCGACTAAATGCGCGACAATATCTTCCTATCCGAAGTCATGTTGTATCCTTCTTCATATCAAGCCACTCCTTCCCGTCATCTCCAATCTCCCGCCGCATATTAGCCAATATTCCCAATTAAGCCCATAGACCTAATCATCGTTCGCTAAAATTCCCAAATCATTCCAAACTTTCCCCAAGGGTGTAGTTATCCTACTAAATCCATATGCTACTCTGCCACTCTCCCACTTTGGTCAAACCCTCCTCTTTAAGCAATTATTCGACCTCCGCTTCTTACACCTGGCCTTCTGGAAATTTAACCACCGCCTGACACTTCCTACATATCCTTCTTCATCCTTTGCTGCCAGTTGTTGCCTTAATTCAATCTCTATCTCTGTAACATTGGGACCAATAGATTGTTACTAACTTCAAGTCTCCCCGAAGGCAATCTTTCTCGAGCCATCAACACTAGAAACACCGGTTCAGCCCCGAACCACTGCACACCGCGTTCCCTGACAGTCGCTTCTCCAATATTATTTCACAATATCCTGCCCCAAAGGCGAATTGTAGAAGATAATAACATTAGCGAACTTAACACATTCAATTGAGGACGACGACACCGCGTCGCAGATGAAAATTCCACCACACTTGAGTACACCAGTCTCTTTACTCCATCAATCCAAATTTGGACATTCATAGGCCAACTGCTTTTCCTCCGCCGGGAATGAAATACCGACTCTCTGAATCATGCACTGAGTAACCCTCCCTTCAAGTCATCCATTGCCCCAATGCATAGGCAAGTATCCTATTATCACATCAATACCACGCGATAACCGTTCATAAGCATCATAGCAACCTGTGCATAGCCTCAAAGCTCTCAAAAGTACACCTACTGAGCTGAAACAACAGAATATCCTTCTGCAAGGCATCGACAATAGCCCAAACAACTACGCAGGGAGAAACATCCCGCACCTTATCTGTAGTATCATTATATGTCACGACCCAATTCCCACCCGATCGTGATGGCGTCTCTCGTGAAGATAAGACCAGCCAACAGAACAATCAACACTGCTTTAACAATTTCTTAGCATAAACAGGTTTAAACCATAGATACTGGTTAATCATAAGTGCGGAAAAAAAAGTAACATAACGGGGGAAAACCATCCCAAACTCAGCCCGATGATCGGGGTGTCACAAGTCACGAGCTACTACAGAGTTGATGAAAATACTACAAGTCTGGAAACATAGTCTGAAGATGAATAAAATATGCAGAAGATAAGGGAGAAACGGGGCTGTGGACGTCGACAGCTACCTCGTCTCTCCTAGTCCGCCAGGTCTGGAAGGAAATCAGCGCTCAGGTACGAACTCAGCTGTGCCTGTCTCTGCACACATGGTGCAGGAAGTAATGTGAGTACTCCGACCAAGTGAGTAATAAAAATAAATAACGACTGAGAACATAAAATCCCACAAGGGCACAAATAATGCTATCTCAAGCAGCAACATCAGATAAACAATAGAAACCAGTGAAATATAGTAAGAAAATCTTCTGAAAACAGTTAAAATCAATCATACTCAACCAGTAAGTCAGCCATTGTTACCTGACCGGCCAGCCATTGTTACCTGACCAAACGCGTATTACAGTGCCATTGTTACCACTGGTCAGTCATTGTTACCTGACTGGTCAGTCATTGTTACCTGACCAAACGCGTATAACAGTGTCATTGTTACCACTGTTCAATATTTAATCACTCTAGATGGGTACCCGCGCTCACTGTGGGTGTGCAGACTCCGGAGGGGCTCCTACAGCCCAAGCGCTATCAACAAGGCCTGAAAGCCTGAACAGTATCAATACGAGGCCTGAAAGCCTCCTCACCTCACTCATCATGACCTCACATAAGGCCCTCGGCCTCAATCAGTCCAGAAATAGTCAACAGCCCCTCGGGCAAAAGTAAAGCAATAATACTCAGCTCAAACAATAGTTCAAATATCAGTTTAAAACTCCAAGTTTGAGTAAATATGGCTGAGTTCAAAAAAATAGTGTAAATCACATGGACTGAGTTCAAATATTATTTCAAATAGTAAGGGAAAACAGTGATAACAGTTCACAAAGAGTTCAAACAGTCGGCAGCAAGCCCAAGTACGGCAATGAGCCCAAAACATAGTGAAAACAACAGGTCATAGCTGACACGCAGTAAAATATTATCCGGGCTGGACCAAGTCACAGCCCCCAATAGTAAATGACCCCGCGCTCGTCATTGAACGCGTGTCTCATCTCAACACAGCACCAAGTTGTGCAAATCCGGGGTCTCAAGCCCTCAGAACATCATTTAAAATCATTACTCACCTCTAGCCGGCCAAAGTCTAGCTCGCTATGCCTTTTCCCCTCGGATCGACCTCCTCGCACGTCGAATCTGATCAAAAACCACAAGGATACATCACATAGGCTAATGGATCATAACCCAATCTAAAAGACTCGAAAAATATCAAAAATCACGAAGTTGGCAAAACCCGTGCCCCGGGCCCACTTCTCGAAAAATTACAAAATCTGCATCACCGGATTCCTCGTCTCGCCACGAGTCCATACATATCAAATTTACCAAAATTGGAGTTCAAATGCCCTTTCAAATCCCAAATTTTCATTTGAAAAAACCAAGCCTAGTTCTTCCAATTTTTACCCAAATTTCCAAGAATTAAAGGTTGATTCTTCAAAAAAAAAATGGCGTTTCTAGGTCACGAGACTTACCTCCAATCAATTCCCGTCAAAATCCTCTTCAATTTCTACCAAAAAGCTCTTAAGGTGGTTAACAATGGAGGAAAAAATGAATAGGCTCGCGGATGAAACAATCAATTAAAACCCTTCTGCCCAGGTGCTTTTAACCCTACGCGATCGCGGCCCTAGACATGCGATAGCGATGAACAAATTCTCAGGGATTCAAAAATGTTCTATGCGAATGCAACAGGAGCTATGCGATCGCGGTTAACAATTTCCCAAACCTACGCGAACGCGTCCAATTTTTATGCGAACGCGTAGGATAAAAACATGCTGCCCCAAAATCCTCTTATGCGAACGCGGGATGTACCATGCGATCGCGTAGCTTTACCTCCCAGTGCTATGCGATCGCGACTCAATGGATGCGATCGCATAAGCCAATTTTTCCTTGTGCAACATCTGCTGAAACCTGCAACCTTCAATAGCTAAACTTGGTCCGTTTGACCACCCGAAATCATCCCGAGGCCCCCGGGACCTCAACCAAAAGCACCAACACATCCTAAAACGTTGTTCAAACTTGCTCCAATCTTCAAAACACATCAAACAACGCTAAAACCATTAAATCACATCAGATTCAAGCCTAAGTTTCTTAAAAACTTCCGAATTACGCATTCGATCAAAAACCCAATCAAAACATCTCCGAATGACCTGAAATTTTGCGCACACATCCAAAATCACCTAACGGAACTACTGCAACTCTCGGAATTCCATTCCGACCCCCGGATCAAAATCTCACCCACCAACCGGAATTCGCCAAAATACTAACTTCGCCAATTCAAGCCTAATTCCACACCGGACCTCCAAAATCACTTCCGATCACGCTCTTAAGTCACAAATCATCCCCCGAAGCTAACCGAATCACCGGAAATCACATCCGAGCCCTATAACTCAATAGTCAACTTCCAGTTGACTTTTCCAAAACAAGCTTTCCTTAAAGAGACTAAATGTCTCATTTCCATCTAAAACCAAATCCAATTCAACTCAATCACCTCAAATACCGATAATGAAGCATAGAGAAACATAATATGGGGAAGACGGGGCGGTAACTCACGTGATGACGGGCCGGGTCGTCACATTATAATTCTTCAATTCCCAATTGATAACAAGCGCTTCACGTCGCGTAAGATTGAGTAGGAAGGAAATAAGGGCATAAGCCGCAAAGGAATCAATTCGCACGATGAGGAATCAATAAGGGAAGTGCTCCTAACGGCCATGTAGCCTCCCGAAGATAAGTACAGACGTCTCTGTATCAATCCGCGAGACTCTACTAGACTTGCTCATGACTCGTGAGACCTAAGGGAACCTAGTGCTCTGATACCATGTTGTCACGACCCAAAATCCACTAAGGGTCGGGATGGCGCCGGACACTACTATCAGGCAAGCCAACACTATTTAGCTAGAGATTTCTCGTTTTAGATATTCCTGAAATCATTTCTTTGATACATTTAAACAATAAATAATAAGTTCCACTAAATGAATACTAATATCCTTAACAATTTCAAAATACTGAATAATCCCATAGACATCCCAGAACCCGGTGTCACAAGTGCATGAGCTATCTCTAGGAAATAATATAATACAATAACTGCTCGGAATACAAATAGGGCAGAAAGTAAATATGGAAATCTGAAGGAGACACTGCTGGCTGCGGATTGTCTCGAGAGGTGCAGCTCACCTAAGTCTCCGTATCAACCATGTTGTTACGCCCACAAGGCCGCTAGATATGCATATGCCTGTGCAACAAAAATGCACAACAAGTGTAGCATGAGTACGAAAACAACGTGTACTCAGTAAGTATCCCGCCTAATCTCGAAGAAGTATAGACGAGAGGTACTTAGACACTTACTAATGGTCCAATAATGATAAACCAATAATGTAACAAATTGAGGATTTATATAAACATGATTGTAATTTAGTAAAGTGAAGCAAGTAAGCAATTCTTTCTTTTATAGGAAACTCCCAAATCCCTTTTCATCATTTGTACATTTATTCTCAAACCGGGAAGAAACAATATCACTTCAATAAATTTCAAGGCAAGCAATACTAGCATGCGTAAATCATGCCGAGGACGTACGGCCCGATCCAATAATATTTAAACTATGCACTGCCAGAGGGTCGAATGGCGCGAACCATAGATGCATCTATTACCCCGCTCGCGAATCATACATGTGACGCGGTCAAATATAAATAAATAATCGCCCTGCGCGCGAATCATACATGCGACGCAGGTACACAAAGAATCACATATTCAAACAGTCAATCAAGACATTCATCAAAGAAATAATTATTCAAGGAGGTGTAAATTCCCCTTTTTACAAATCAAGAAAATAAAGATTAACTCTTTTAGAAAATAGTTTGCCTCTTCGATATGATTTAAGCATTTTTAAATTTGTCAACAAGGTTGCATTTATTACAAGTAAGCATGCTTTTGGGTCCTAAACTACCCGGACATAAGCATAATAGTAGCTACGCACGGACTCTCGTCACCTTGTGCGTACGTAACCCCCACAAATAGGAGCACATAACCAATTAACTCACCTATGAGGACAATTCCCTCTTACAAGGTTAGAAAGGAGACTCACCTCGCTCCGAAGTCTATATCCCAATTCAAGAACGTGCTCAAACCTCCAAATTGGAGCCGAATGATCCAAAACTCAAAGTGCTAGGTGAGAACCCTCTTCCAAAAGCTCCAAAATCGCCCAAGAGATGAAAGGAAATGAGCTAAATGGTCTAAGTCTCAAAATTAATAACTGGACACACCCCTCTGATGTCGCATTTGCGACACCAGGTTCACAAATGCGACAAAAGCCTCGCAAATGCAAAGCCTGGCCTATGCTGCTGGGATCGCAAATGCGACCACAGAGTCGCAAATGCGACGTCTGCTAGGATCGCAAATGCGGCAATAGTGCCGCAAATGCGAACACTGCCAGGGGTCGGGCTCCTTCGCAATTGCGTAGCCCTCCTCGCAAATGTGATGGTCGCATTTGCGACCAGAACATCACAAATGCGGCCATACCAGTACCAGCAATCCCATTTCTTAGCAAATCACTCCGAAGCTATCCCGAATCTCACCCGAGCCCCCGGGGCTCCAAACCAAACACCCTCACAAGTCTAAAAACATAACACGTACTTGCTCGAAGCCTCAAATCATATCAAACAACGCTAAAACCATGAATCACACTCCAATTCAAACTTAATAAACTTTAAGATTTCAAACTTCTCCTCTTAGTGTTTAAACCTATCAAATCGTGTCCGATTGACCTCAAATTTTGCA
Source organism: Nicotiana attenuata (assembly GCF_001879085.1). Classification (NCBI taxonomy): domain Eukaryota; kingdom Viridiplantae; phylum Streptophyta; class Magnoliopsida; order Solanales; family Solanaceae; genus Nicotiana; species Nicotiana attenuata. Next base: position 29,300 of record NW_017671077.1, on the reverse strand, counting down.
CACAAGTCATATTCGACATTATGTACCTACTCCAACTTCCAGAATCGAAATCCGATCTCGATATCAAAAAGTCAACTCTCGATCAAACTTTCCAAAAACCTTCAAATTTCTATCTTTAGCCAAATGACTCCAAAATGACCCACAGATCTCCGAATTCACTTCCGATCGCGCTCCCAACACCAGAATCACCATACGGAGCTATTCCCAGACTCAAAATCCCAAACGGACATAGATAACACTGAAATGCACTTGAACCCAAACTCATGAAATTCTTCCAAAAATGCTAACTTTCACAATAGGCGCCGAAACGTTCCCTGGTCTCCAAAACCTAGTACGGGCATACGCCCAAGTCCGAAATCATCATACAACCTGCTGGAACCTTCGAATCCAGATTCCGAGGTTGTTTACTCAAAAATACAATCTTAGTCAATTCTTTCAACTTAAAGCTTCCGAAATGAGAATTCTCTCTCCGAATCAACTCCGAACTTCCTGGAATTCGATTCCGACCATGCGTACAAGTCATAATACCTGAAGTGAAGCTACTCAGGGCTTCAAATCGCTGAACGATACTCTAGAGCTCAAAAAGATCGGTCTGGTCGTTACACTTGGTATCAGAGCAACAAGGTTCTTGATCCGATCTTTCTTCTTCTTCAAGCTTCTTAGCAAATCTCTCTAATGGCAAACTCTGATTTTCCTTCTCCTTCAGCTGTGGATTCTGGTTCTTCCACCACTACTGAGTCTTCTCAGCCCACTGTCACTAATGACTCTTCTCATCCCTTTTACCTTTACCCATCTGACTCACCAGGGATGATCCTATTTAACTCAATCTTCGATGGTAAGAGTTATAGAGGTTGGCACAGGGCTGTATTCATAGCTCTCTCAGCCAAGTACAAACTTGGATTCATAGATGGATCTATCACTGGGCCAGCAACTTCTTCTCCTTCTTTTAAGGCTTGGAATAGGTGTAATGACATGGTGATCTCCTGGCTATTGAACTCACTCTCCAAAGAAATTGACGAGAGCGTTCTCTATTCAAAAACTGCCAAGGAAATATGGAAGGAGCTGGAGGACAGGTTTGGGCAGAGCAATGGAGCTCTCCTTTATCAACTGCAAAAGGAACTTAGCGACTTAGTTCAAGGAAATTCTGATGTTGTTGGATACTACACTAAGTTCAAAAGAATCTGGGATGAATTGGATAGTTTTGATACCTGTGTCTATTGCAGTTGTGAATGCTCTTGTGGAGGAAAGAGCAAATCTCTCAAATCTCAGCAAGATGGTAGGCTCATTCAGTTTCTCATGGGACTGAATGAGGCATACTCTAGGGTAAAGAGCAACTTTCTGATGGGATCTCCACCTACCAGCATCAATCATGCTTATTCTCTGTTAATCCAAGAGGAGAAACAAAACGAAATTCGATGTTGCTCAACATCCAGTTGACTCTACTTTCATGGCTGCAAAACAGCAGTATGGTGCCCAGAAATTTGTTAATACAGAGAAGAAGGGAAACTTTGAAGGAAAAAGAAACAATATCATATGCAACTACAACAAGAAACCTGGACATACAGCTGAAAGGTGCTACAGAATCATTGGTTTCCCTACAGACTTTAAGTTCACTAAAAACAAGAGGTTTCATAATGGAGTACAGGGTAATGCTGTACTCACAGCAGATGATAATGCAAATCAATCGGTGGCTAATGCAGAAAGGGGAATTACTCAAGAACAATACAATAACCTCTGTTAGTTGCTTCAACAAGTCAAATATGCACCTCAAGGAGAGATAAGTTCTGAGGTTAATGTCACTGCCAATTATGTTGGTATACCTTCACATTCCTTCTCTGATGTTTCTAATTCTGTTCTTTGGATTTTAGACTCAGGTGCTTCTGAGCATATGACATGTGATTTTACTCTTTTATTCAACATCCAAACTCTAATCAAGCCTGTTTTTGTCAATTTGCCTAACTCATAAAGGGTCAAAGTCCATCAGGCTGGAAGCGTACAAGTCATGCCTAATCTTACTCTAATTAATGTTCTTTTTGTCCCAAGTTTCAAATACAATATTTTGTCAGTTCATAAGTGTGTAAACATGTTAAATGTCTTCTCATTTTTCATGATCTTGGTGCAATTTTGCAGGCCCTTTCAATGAAGGGGTCAGTGGTTCTTGGTAAAGAAAAAAAGGCATATATCTACTCCACTCCATCAAGCCTAATTCCAGTTATTTGAATTCAAAGATGGACTTATGTCCAACTTTTCTCTGTTGTAATAGAGCTAAGTTGTAATAGAGCTAGTACTCAGTCTTTAGTTTCAGTTTTATCTTCTACTGCTTTCTCAACTATTGTAAGCCTATGGCATGACAGACTTGGGCATTTGCCTCACTCTAATATGAGAAATATTTCCTCTATTCCTTGTTCATCCTCTTCTAATTTATTTGATCACTGTGATATTTGTGCAAAAGCCAGACAAGTTAAATTACCTTTCCAGTCCAGTTGCATAACAACTAAGGCAATTTTTTATCTAATTCATATAGACACTTGGGGACCATATAGAGAACCTACTCATGATGGTTTTAAATATTTCCTTACAATAGTTGATGATTTCAGTAGGTATACTTGGATTTACCTCCTAAGCACTAAATCAAATGCTTTTGCTATGCTAAAACATTTTCATGCCATGGTAGAAAGACAATTTGCAAAGAAGGTTAAGATCATAAGGTCAGACAATGCCTTAGAACTTGGGAGTAGCCTGGAAACATCAGCTTTTCTATCTTCTCAAGGAATTATTTATCAAACTACTTGTGTTTATACCCCACAACAGAATGAAATAGTGGAGAGAAAACACATACACCTTTTAGAAACCTGTCGACATATACTTCAATAAAAGTTGTGTGATGTACTGCACGTTTAGACTAAGCTTGTTATGTTTTTGCTTCCAGATTCAGAAAATTAAATAAAATAATTTCAAGGTCAGTCATGTCACACCTTCTTTCTTTCTTAATTATTATTATTATTTCCTTTTTTGGGAGCTCCCCCCCCCCCCCCCCCCCTTTTCTTTTGGAAAATTCCCAGGAAAATTTGTAGCCGTACTCTTCGGGTGCGCACTGGGTAATAACTTGCTGACTATGTAATAGCCCGCAAATAACACATGAGGTGTAAACCGCACAGCAGGGTACGACGAGCTCTGACTGAGGAGGCAACTGGTGAAAGGTATCGCAGTAATGGTTGGTGAACGAATTGAAATTGTAATTAACTGCTTAACGATTTGGGGGCGGATTACTCAATTTCCTTATCGGATAAACTGTTAATCCGTTAAATTTTTTTATATTTAAACTTTTATACCTATGTCAATTTTCATCCATTTCTTCTTTATTATATGGAACATTGGCCTTCATCTGATGGAAACTTAAAAAGGAAAGGTACAACATTTATTCCGAAAAGCTAGAGAACTCATTTTTTAAAGAATTTCCTTGGATCGGTGATAAATTAGAGTGCATATGCTTAAGCCACAATCTTGAACTATATGATCAGCAAATTATGTTAATCAACATTGCCATATAAGAGAAAAAGAGCTTTATTTTACAAGAATTGTCTATTGAAATCGAGAAGCCTATATCTCTCTGTACATGAAATTGTTTTTAGCAGCATCGCTAAAACCAACTGGATTATATAAATGCTCGACTAGATAGAGGCGAGCACCGAGCAAATGTAATGCTTTACTCCAAATTTTTCCTTATCTCTAATTCTAAACTTCTTTTTTATTGTCTATTTGATTTAGCCGATAAACCGCCCGATAACAACCCGATAATCGCTAGTCCGATACCAATTCACCCGATATCTTATTGGATAGCTAGCGAATTACTACATTTATAAACTGATAACCGATAAGCTAAACCGTTAACGTAAATATCCGCCCGATAAGCACCCCTAACTCTGATAGTGTCATTTTTGCCATCACCACACACCAATAACTAAATAAGTCAGCAAAGTTTTAACTACATTATTAAGGATCATGCGCATAATTGTTGCAGTAAAGTTTGACTATAGAAGAGAAGACATGCATTATTATTAGCTTGCACTTTTTTCTTCTTTTATGTGATCCATATATTTCCACATGGGCTACAGTAAAAGCCGTGTGATGTACTACAAGTTTGATTAAGTTTGATGTATAGTATTGCTTCCAGATTCAGAAAATAAAAGGAAATAAGTTTGACACATTGAGAAATAAATTGGATGCGTTATAAATAGAATTCTATTTATGGTGAATGTCCATATTTAGAGAGATTCTAGGGTTTATTACTTGGTGGCTAAGTCACCCTCTCCCTATAAATAGAGGGTTCTATTCCATTGTAATTCATCACAAAATCAATAAGAATTCTCTCCCTCTACTTTTCTCTACACTATTCTTCTTCTTCTTTTATTATTTTATAACACGTTATCAGCACGAGACTCTAACCAATTGAGTAGAAGCTTTGGGATTGAGCATAATGATTGTTAATAGTTCTATGAACTTCCTTCATGATTAAATTTCGGATTTAAGGTAAGTATTTGACCGTATTTTTTCNCTTTTATTTCTATACTTTGAATTTTTATATACAAGCAAAGACAACAAAGTTTGATTATAACTCTAATGGAGTTTGTAAGAAATTACAACCACCTGAAGTGGTAAAATTTCTATGCCTTGCCATGATGAAATTCATGTATGATTGTGGGCAAACTATTGAAAACACGTCCCATTGAATTTGCTCCATTCTCATTCCCTTAAGAGAATGTGATAGCAGTATGTGATAAGTCTGAAAGAAGACAAAATTATTACTATGAATGTATCAATGGATGGTGGACGTGGCAATAGACGAAAATTAATATCGTCATCATTGTGATAAGGAGAATAATAAGGATTCTCAAAATAATCTTTCATTTTGTGAATGTAATATTTGTCATTGATTTGACATGAGATTTTATAAAGCGCATATAGATGATTATGGTCCATTCATTGATGTGAATGTGACAACATCTGATTTATAAATACATATTCATTCTTGGAAGAATATGAACGTGCTAGTGGTAGTAAATATACCACACTCACCTCTAGAAGGAGGTTTGAGATGATTAAGAAAATAATGTCATTATTATGGCATGAATGGTCATTGGTCACGTACCTATTGTACGCCAAAATATTTTGGTAATGTGATTATTAAAGAATAACATTAATGCAAGAAATATATCTTGTATATAATTTTGACCATAACCATAATTGGTATAACTTTCTCTTTAAAAGAGATATCACCACATAGATGTTTGATTAAAAATCTGTGGTAGTACAAAATTAACTGAGAGCTCTGGAAGAGCCAATTATTACTATTTTGGAGAAACACAATTAATTACCAATAAGGTATTGTGTTGTAGTAAGTCTCAAAGAAACTTATTCAGTTTCCAAAGTATACGCGAAAGCGGTTGATTATACTGAGACTATAAATAAAGGAAAGATTTAATATCTTCTATTACTACAACTTGTAGCGGGGTAATATGTATGTGAAAAGCTACCCGCTTTATTCTTCAATTTGTACTACATAAACAAAAGAATACCACAATGAAGTGGATATTTATTGATATAAAAACCCATATCATAATAAACTTGGAGTTTATTGATAATTGCACACGTCATGGTGTAAATCTGAAGTTTATCAATATTGATAATTTATCCAGTTGGCATAATTGGTTTAGCCATGTTAATTCAAGTATGATGTGAAAAAATAAAAGAGAATTCACATGGCTAAATATTAAAGAACTAGAAAGTTCTTTACGAATTCTCTTACCTTGCTTGTTCTCATTAATTAATAGACCAATTAAAATTGGGATTGAATCCCATGAATGCTGGAAATATCAAAGGTGAATATGAGCCCATTCACCTGCCATGTATACCACATAAGATGCATCTATGAGATGGTTACATGTGCGATTATTATTAATCCGCAACATGGTGTTTTGCGAGGTAATTTGCTCAATAATTTAATTTCGAGCATAATTTCCAGATTTTCTATTCAAGATAGTTTATCCTGATAAGTTGGTTTACATCACAGTTGGTTTAGCAAAATGATTTATTGAGTGCATCCACTTAATAGCTAAACTATTGCTTGTGAGAACAAAGTTATCTATATCAGTTTGATATAGGCTATATACGAAAGTATATTACATTCTCCCCTCACAAGTGGTTTCAGGGTCAGGAACCAAATAATTCCATCTCATTATTATTGATGTGCGGTGTATATTTTGATTAACACCATAACGCACAAAGGTGAATTCTCAAAGTTGAGGTAACAAGTTAGTTTTTCTAACATGAGGGGGAGACATGATAAACAGTTGAGAAAAAGTTATGTGGAATGAATTATCATTTGTACATCTAGATCCTCGAATAAGATAATATGAACATGAAGTTCATAAAGGATAATTCATGTGCAATATATTGCAAAGCATGCCGGACGCATTTGCTGACCCAAAGAAAGTAACTATATTCTCATTGCAAATGCTCATATTAAGTCCTAGAAGGACAAAGTCTATGGTATGCTTAAAGCATATAGACAAATCGGTTTCAAATAACTTCTTGATAAAGAAGATGAGCAAATGATCAAGATGATCATAATAAAGGAAGCAAGTGATCTAGAAGATTACATGACATAATACTTCATTAAATCTCAGGAGAGGTTTAGGTACTTGAAATGAATGAAGAGATCTCTATGTTATGTCTTTATGAAAAAATATTGAAACCGATATAAAATGTTCGTCGACGACATCTATGTTAGCGCTAAGTATAGATGAGGATCTTAAGTATGTCGAATATAGACACAAAAATACTGGCCAAATGAAAGAGACACAATTCGAATAGAATTTGTTTCATATGAAAGACANATAGTTTTGGACCTTCAGTTCAAACACTTTGAAAGTATGAAGCCAATTGATATGTGCAATCAGTTTTCAATATCTTATTTGTCTAGCATGACATGAAAACTTGATATGCATCTAATTAAAACCTATTGTATGACTTATATGACAATCCTTGAAGGATTTAAATCGCTTGAAGCATATACAATTCTTGATCTTGAAGTACTACTTCCTCAGTACAATTTGTGCACAAATGTATCTTGCTATAACTATAGGCATGATAATATGATACCAAGAGTTTTCACCTCTATGTGAAGATATTGAACTGACGGTTACAACAAGATCATATGAAGAAAATACATCTATCAGGTATGATGATTTCAAGGTGAAACAAATTCGTTGAAGTTAATATGGCTGGTTTGTTTATCAAATATCTACCAAAGATCTTTTGAAGATGGTGCACAAGATTGGAATGCAAATGCTTAAGGATGTGAAGTGATGCTCTCATGAGGGGGAGTTAATACGCGTTGTACTCTTTTTCCCTTACAAGGTTTTGTCCCACTGAGTTTTCCTTGCAAGGTTTTTAACGAGGCAACCAAAAGGCGTATTTTTAGATATGTGTACTCTTTTTCCTTCTCTAGAATTTTTTCCTACTAGGTTTTATTTTAGTTAAGGTTTTAACGAGGCACATTATCTATTGAATAGACATTCAAGGGGGAGTGTTATAAATAGAATTCTATTTATGGTGAATGTCCATATTTAGAGAGATTCTAGGGTTTATTACTTGGTGGCTAAGTCACCCTCTCCCTATAAATAGAGGGTTCTATTCCATTGTAATTCATCACAAAATCAATAAGAATTCTCTCCCTCTACTTTTCTCTACACTACTCTTCTTCTTCTTTTATTATTTTATAACAGGATGCTAATAGTTGTCTTTTCTCTATTTTTTCCTTCTTACTAAGTATATACTAAACACCCTAACAGTTGACTAATATCGCGTATTAGATGGAAAGAAAAATATTAATTGAAGGAGTTTAAATAGTTCTATGAGTGGACAATGTACGTATATATTTTTTCCACCATGAGATAAAATTAACTTACAATAACAACTACCTCTTCACATCAAACATGAGTCATTATCATTTATTGTTATTTAATGCTATCCTCTTTGTTCTTGGGCTACTGAATATTGCTTTAGTACTGTTGCTCTTTATTACTATTTGAATAATATTCACAACATCTTGTTACAAAATCAGTTAAACGATCTTTTGAATATTAATATTAGCTAAAATTAACTCTATTTTATTAGAAAATCTAATTGTTTAATCCTAGATCTGAATTTTGGGTCAAACAGGTGAGCCGAAGAGGGTTCTCCCGATATATATCCTAGCTCCGCTACTGCTGTCAGTGTGTATATAACTTCATATCAAGAGTTAATTTGAATTTCAGCTTCATAAAATCCTACAAAATATAGAACACATTTCGAAGAATTGAAAAAGAAATTGTAATTAATATCATAAATGACACATCTTTCTTACAATTTTTCAAGTGATTAATTGAATTACAAAGAGTAACATTATCGTGCAACCAATTGTGTAATTGTTGCAGTGTCAACGTCTCCAATTTCCTGCACTGAGCCATTTGAATTGCCAACTTCTTCATCTTCCCTTGTAGAAAATGCAGGCCTTTTGAGAGAATTCATAGCAAAATTCACATCCTTTAACAAATAAGAAACTTCTAACATTGTAGGCCTATCCAATGGATTTTTTTGGACACATAATAAAGAAATTTGCATGCATTTCAATAGTTTACAAGATGATGTTGTATCATCAAGTGATGGATCCATAAACTCCATGCCTTTACCATCTCTCCACATTTCATATGCCTGCATAATAAAAGAAAAAGTTAAATTTTTTTATTTAAATGATTTAACATAATATATTGGTAGTGCAAAGTATTTAAATGGTATCAATATACTTTTATCAATATTGACGTGACCATCTCCAAAAGATATGCCTCAATCTGTAGCAAATCAAATATGGGGGAATGTGTAGCGAGACGACCTCTCGCCGCGGTAGTATGAGCCTATTGTACTTTACAGGTTACAAATCCCACTTAATTTATATGGAAGGTTACATGTTATTCTCTTTTAGATGACATGATTGCATAACAGTTTTGTTATATAATCAGCGTATATAAGTTAAGCTCTTCATTATATGAGTTTATACACTAACAATATAGTAAATGTTTTACGCTATTAGGTAATCTAAAACATAGCTACATGTAACTATCACGAGATCAATAAACTAGAATATAGAACAGTCAACTTGCTATAAACTAGTTAAAATATGTTGATAGTGTAATTCTTTTATAATATCGGTGTAAATAAGTTAAACCCTAATTAAATACTTGTAAACATATATTCAATTTATAATCACAACTCACGTATTCAAGAAGGCTTAAGTTTTCATCTGGACCATGTAGGCATGTATTCTTCCTCCCACTTATGATTTGAAGAAGAAGTACTCCAAAACTGAAAACATCAGATTTTGTTGAATAGATGCCTTGTTCCACATATTCAGGTGGAATATAACCCCTGCAACTCATTGAAAATGAATGTGGTAATTAAGAATATAATCATAATTCGTAACACTACCAAAAAAAATAAAAAAAAAATAAAATCAGCTACGAACTTCATCGCTTATCTGTTGCTAAATCGCTCATAGCTAACATAATTTTTTTGATAATCTATCACTAATCCATTGCTAAATAGAATTAGCGATGAATTTATCTGTTTAGCTACAGAATTTGTCCGTCGCTAATTCTTTTTTTTTTTTTAATAGTGTAAGAATACTTTGCTAGAGATACATATGAATAAATAATTAAGTCTAACTAATATGCACCTACAGTTTAAGAAATTTATACAATATCAAATCACCCAAAATAAATTTATAGTAACTTTTCATAAAAAAAAAAGGGAATTTGTTTCTTGAAACTAAGGTTGCTTCTACAACAAATAAATTTACTATTAAAAATATAGGAATTAGCGACAAATTTTTTTGTAGCTAATTCTATTTAGCGGCGAAGTAATGGCAGATTATTAAGAAATTATATTCACTACGAGCAATTTAGCAACAGATTAGCGATGAAGTTCTATCTCTAATTCTATTTTTTTTGTAGTGTTAAATATAACTTGGTAGTATAAATTAAAGTTTCTTTATATATATTGTCAGTGTATGTAAGTTAAATTATAAATATATATACTACTTACATTGTTCCAACAACTCGTAGGGTATTTGCTTCAACTTCATCCTTCTTAAATATTCTTGCCATTCCAAAGTCAGAAATCTTTGGTTTCATATCTATATCCAATAAAATATTGCTAGCTTTCAAATCCCTATGAATAATTGTTAATCTTGAGTATTCTTGGAGGTATAGGAGCCCTTGAATAATTCCTTCAATTACTTGCACTCTTTTTTCCCAATTTAGAAGTAATCTTCTGACTTGATCTATACATGAGAAATCAAGTTAATGAAAAATAAAATATAGAGATATACTGCATGGGAAAAATAATTTCTTATTAGTAAAGTAAAAATGAGTGACAATATTAGTGGATGTATACTACTTTCCGATTCTTTCATTTTATGTAGCATAGTTTGACTTGATGCACGTACAATTTAAGAAAAATCGAAATTTTTTAAAACTAATACTCATAAATATGTCATAATATTTTTGTGCTATATAAATATATATTATTATGGGGTGTTTAAAATTATATTATTTTCAAATAGAAACGCGTCATTTTTTTAAACAAACTATAAAAGAAAGAGTGTCACATAAAATAAAAGAAAAATGATATTGTATAGCCGCTGTAAAAATAATAGCCGAAAAAATATATAAAATTTGTCTATTATATATATATATA
>NW_017671077.1:18195-18496 GCF_001879085.1 Nicotiana attenuata | reverse complement strand
TATATATATATATATATATATATATATATATATATATATATATATATATATATATATAAGTTTTTTGTATATATATATGTTATATACAAAAATTATACAAGTTTTATACACTTTTTTAGCTATCGAATGTAAATAATTTCTGGCGCGGACTAGAAGTGATAATATAGGGTGTAGAACGTATCCGCTAACAACTTAACAATTATTTAATATTAGTGCAATTTAACCTTCAGCTGCAATTATATATATATATATATATATATATATATATATATATATATATATATATATATATATATATATA
>NW_017671077.1:0-18181 GCF_001879085.1 Nicotiana attenuata | reverse complement strand
AATAATTATAACAATAATAATAATAATAATAATAATAATAATAATAATAATAATAATAATAATAATAATAAAAGGAATAACTTACTATAAATGTAGTAGTCCAAGCTCTTGTTGGGCATATATTCATAGATCAGCATCTTCTCTTTTCTTTCAATGCAAAAACCCACAACTTTTACAAGATTTATATGTTGTAATTTTGCTGTAAGGATCACTTCATTTTCAAACTCTTCCAATCCTTGAGTAGAAGTTTCTGAGAGCCTTTTCACAGCTATTTCTTGCCCATTTCTCAACTTTCCCTAATTGGATTAATAAAATATCCTTGACATTTTTAATAAATATTGACAAATGTATTCATGAAGACAATTTGGAAATCATCAACTATAAAAAAAAAACAAGTAAAAGTTTATTTGTTCACTAGAAAGTCACAATTGCGTATGAAGGATAATTAATAAACTACCTCTAATATTACTGGATAGCAACAACATACAGAGACGGACCTAAGATTTGAAAATTATAGGAATCACCGTCAAATAAAAATTTGAGCAAGCGCTAGAGTCAGAATCGAACCCAGGCAGCACAACGCAACAGCTGTCTAAGATTTGAATCTTAGGGTGTGATTCAAAATATATACCTATTATTTAAGATATATACACATCTACACATATTTTTTTTCTAATATATTAGCTTGTTAAATTTTAGTTTTTGGACCAATGATCATTGACTCTTTCTAAAACCGGTAAATCAGGAGGTTAAGGGAGAAGAACTTGACTTTCTAGTATTAGAAAAATAATACCTATATAACAATTTGATTACTTAGTTGCTTTCATGAGAATTTACAATGCAATGTAAAAGTTGACTCTTAAAAGAAAAAGTTGACTAAGGCTCAACATGTTGCTAGTTTAAACGTGACAAGTTGGTCGAGCTGACCATGAACCGGCTCGACTTGGTCAATGTGGGACCCGCCTGATCCGGATCCCTAACCTTGGTAGATCTAGTTGTGAAATTCGGAATTTATCTAACGGAATTTAGAAAAAAATAGTAAAATATCACACTTGACATTTGAATATGTGACTAAAAATAATTTTTGGATCCCCTTGACGATTGGAGTATTTCCTTATGTTAAAGGGGTTAAAAGATATTATTTCTAACTAAAATGATCGTTTTGCAATATTTGCACATTTCAACAAAGGAGACTCGATTGAACCCTTTCCTCTATCTAGCTTCGCGCTACATATAGCCTGAGAGGTAAGCGTAGCTGGTACAATAATAACAATAATAACCACGTCTCAATTCTCGCTATTTAACAAGAAAAATCTTGAAAAATAGGTCAAAATGTTAATTACCTTGTAAACAGGTCCATATCCACCTCGGCCAAGCTCATTGTCAACTGAAAAATTATTAGTAGCTGACTTCATTTCATCAAAAGTGAATACATGCAAGCTGCTGCTCTCTCCACCTCTTCTATCTTCATTTTTGCTTCCAATTTTGTTCCTTGGTATTCTTCCTATTTCCACTTAATATTCAGTTAAACACCAACATAAAAAAAGAAAAGAAAAAAAATGTGAAGAGAAGAAAATGGAAAGGACCTCTTATGCATCAATAATATGATGAAGACAACAAATATTTTTAAACTCAAGTTTTCCACTAAAATAAAGCTATTTAACCGTGTGGTTTGCGAGCTATTACACAGAAACGGGGTTTATATTGTGCGCACCCAAAAGATAACGGCCGTGGGTTCCTCTGTTAACCAAAAGAAGTAAAGAATTACCTTGGAACTTAAATAGTCGTCTCTTTCTAAGACACCACAGTGTAAAAACAAGCAACAACAAGATCAATACTGCTCCAACTGGAATCAAAATGAGAATCACTCGATTGAGTTTTTTCTTCTTGTGCATTCCTGATTGATCAATTACTCCTTCTTGTATATCTTCAACTTCTAAAAATGTAAACAAATTGTAAAGACATTCATTCATATATAAAGCAAGAATTGAATAACAAATAAGTAATGTGATTATTTGAGCCCGAAGAACCTCTTGATAAGGAGCGCTTTACATAAGGGCGGAGCTACAACCAGCGAATGGTTGTTAGTTGACACCCTTCGCCGGAAAATTATACTGTATGTATAGGTTAAATATTACTTTTTATACATATATATGAAATCATGAAAAAAAAAGAGTCCGCTGCACAAGGCATCCCGCGTTCACGCAGGGTCCGGGAAGGGCCGACCCCAAGGGGTTTGATGTAGACAACCTACCCTAGTGCAAGAATTAGTGGCTGCCTCCATGGCTCGAACCCGTGACCCTATAGGTCACACAGAGACAACTTTACCGTTGCTCCAAGTCTCCCCTTCAATATGAAATCTTGAACAACCTTGGCAAAATCTTGGTTTCGCCCTTAGTTGATTTCTATGTTGCTCGGACTCTCCGAAAATATTGCCGAATGCGTGTTGGATCCTTCAAAAATAGTGTATTTTTGGAGGATCCAACACAGGTGCGACATCATTTTGGAAAGTCAGCGCAACATAGGTTGATTTACTAGACTCATATTAATCTGGATTAATCGAGCCAGGGTATACTAAATGTGCAAAAAAACAATGTCATAATTGATTACCTCCTGCAGCAGCCTGAGAAAGAACAGAATTCCAGTCATATGAGACTTCCCATGCAAAATAGCCTCTCAAATGCTTCTCTTTTGCATATGCAACTTTGGTTTTCACTGCTTCAACATCATCGAAACCAACCCAACTTGTCCCAACCGAGACATAATTCATCACATAAGTTGCATTATACGACGCATTATTAGCACGATATTTTATCATACCTCTTTTAATATCATTGAATCTTAGCCAACTACTTATACTCGAAAACGGCTCATTTTCAGCTTCAGCACCAAACGAATAATCTTTAGGCCCCGGCCCTGTCCCTGTCGCGCCAATTTTATTATCTTTAGGACTAACCAATGTCCATACATAACCATAAAAGGGTAATCCTAACACAAGTTTTTGTGTAGGAAAACCAGATTTAATCCAAGCATTTATACCATAATCAGTGTTCAAATCAGTTCTTGAATCATATAATGCTGCAACTGGAGATGTATTATTTGTTGACGCTGGATCATAATAATCAAATGCAAAAACATGTACCCAATCCAAATATTTCCTCATTGACTCAATTGGAAAGCTCAAATCTTGAATCCAGGGTGTGTATTGAACAGCCATGGTCAATAAAAGTTTTGATTTTTTCGAGTTCTTGGACTCGAAATCAATAGCAATTCTCCAATCATCCAAAAGGGTACCCAAATTTGTCATTTCTTGGGACGAACTAGGTGAAATCCAACAAAAATCTAGTCCATCAAATCCATAAAGACGAGCGATTTTGATGGAAGATTCAATGAAGAATTTTCTACCAGGAAAGTAGGTACTGGACATTAATAAATAAATACCTGAGTCATAAGAAGATTGGTCTTTTCCACCAATTGATAAAAGAGTTTTAAGAGATGGATTTTTTTTCTTGACAATGGTATTGAAGTTTTTCAATTGTTCATCATCTGATATTGAGACAATCATTTGATCTGTTGATGTATTGAAGTCAATATTAGCAAAGCCATAGATGAGGTGAGTGTAAAGAGTTGAATTAATGCTTTGAATATTGGGAGAGTAAGTTATATCATTAGCTTGATAATAACCAGCTTTTATCCAAGTTTCTGCTGCTATGGAATTGTGTAGTTGAGATTGGAAAATTGTGTGGAAGAAGAAAAGAATGACAATGTTTTTGAATGCCATAGAAGAAATAGAAGAATGAGTTGCACTAACTCACTAGAAAGGCATTTAGTAACTTATATACAATTGTATGCATTGAGTCAGTAGTAATTTTATACTATCAGTGTAATTTAAACTGTCGTAAAAAAATACATGTTTTATCTTTTAGGTCAATAGTATCAGTGTAATTATATGGTTGTAACAAAATGCATGATGTGTCTTTTAGGTAAATAGTTTCACTTATTATAGGAAGGGGAGCCTTTGAGCAGCGATAGAGCTGTCTCTGTGTGACTTATAGGTGACGGGTTCGAGCCGTGAAAACAGCCACTAATACTTGTATTAGGGTAGGCTGTCTACATCACACTCTTTTAGTTTCACTTATTATAGATTGTTGCACAATGGCAATTCAGTATATAAACTTGATGGATTCGACATTTAAGGTTTTTAGCAGTAAACCTTAAGGCTTAAGTACTTTCAAAATTATGGGTTTAACTCAAATTATATTAAAATTTTAGTGGATTTTCACATATATATATTTATGTTCGATCTCAATAATACTAGGTTAGGATGAGGTTGTTTAAGAGTTGCATATGCCACTATTATTATATGTAGTTATTTTTTTAGATAATTTTATAATATATAAATATTTTTATGCTGTCAGTAAATAAAAGTTAAACTCGAGTACTCTGACCGAAGAAAATACTTCGGTATTATTTTCACAAAGGCTCAAAGCTATTTCTAGTAAATTTCTCTCGAGTTCATGACCTGGAAAAACAACAAACGACTTGGAAAACTAGCAAAGTTTTACAAGACAAATTGAGATAATTGAACAATTTGTTTGACTTATTACTCTCTTTTTTCCTTTTCTTTTCTTTACTTATTTTTTTAATTGTTGTTTTTTTGCGATTGTTCGACGACTTAACTCTTTAGGTCAATGATCCTGTCCTAAAATTGAAGAGAGAAAAAAACACGTCAATTATGTCGAAACTGTTGTGATATTTTTCTTTTAACATTTTTCTCTACAATTATTTTGACAATTATATAACTGATGTACTACAATATATCTATTTGTACACTTACTATTATAAAAGGAAGAAACTACAAGGTGAAAAGTTGATCGGGTTTTTAACAATTGAAATTGAAAATACTATCTCATGTTGGATAAAATTATAATTACAATAATTTTTAGAATTTTGAGTATTACATTGCTTGAATACTGGATGCGCGAAGATTTAGGTTTTAAGGTAAACCGTATGATTTTGCCTATTTAACAAAATTTGACCTTTTTAATTTAGGAATTTTTTTCTTTAGATACTATAATACAAACTTATTTATCCGCTTTAATTAAAATTTGCTATTTGCCAGAACTAGTTGGGTTTGCTACCCACTTTAGTGAAAGACTTCGTATTTCTTTTTTGGCATGTTGTGAGTCCATCAAATTAAAACTAGTTGCAAATTTCCAAATGTTAAACAAAAAAGTTTTGTTTTTTTTTAACCTAGCAATATCCTTTTAGCCGTAAAAACAAAAAAGGCTACCATCCCGTTTACCAATACGTTTTCTCCTAATAATATATTTAAAATTTAAGTATATACATTGTTAGTGTAATAAATTTTTATTCCATCAAGTCATTTCTACCTATAACAATTGGTGACGTATTTATTTTCACGATTACAAATCTTATATTAATTTTAAAGAGATTTAAGTATAAATATGCTTTGCGTGACGTGACAACATTTTTTTTTAAACAGCACTTGATAATTTTATAGAAAAGATAATCAAAATTTAGAAGGAATATACATCAAGGTGTAGTTGACAATGTCATACTTGGAGAATATAAAAGAGAGCTAGTTGGTAAAAGAGTATTATTTTCAGCATCATTCATGGGAGACCTATGGCTATTTGACAAAATACTTTACTTTGTATGAGATTGAAAATGTCCATTTTATGTGAATATTAACCTTTTGTTCAAGTTAGTGATTTACTTACATAATTTTTAGGTTGCTACCTTCATTTATTAAAGACTATTAACTATAGTTAGGTACTAAGTGATATGATAGTATAAACTTTATTTCCGGCATATAAAAGTTAAACTTGTGTATCCATTATATTGTTTCTTTCCTCTTATATCTATATATCGCTTTAACATGATCAAAATTGTTCAATTTATATGTCGATTAGACTTTCACATGCGGTGCTCGTACCATTAAAAGTTATGTTGTGATGGATATGACCTCTCCATTAAGTGGCATAGCCATGTTTAAATAAGGGGTGTAAAATGATACTCTTTCGCAGGAAAATTATACTGTATTGCTAGGTAAAAAAATTTATTTATGTATACATGTCATATGTTGAATCCTATGACTTTTTCGTACGTTTAACTTTTATATTTTGACACCTCTTAGCAAAAATTCTGACTCCGTCACTTTTTTCACCCTTAACGAGAAGTTTAGAGTTTTTTTTTTGGTAATTATATTTTTCATTAATCACCAAAGCAGTCATTACAAACCAGCAAAGTCATCCTCGACTTGCTATTAATCTTTACATAATTCTATCTCTATAACTATACTATATGCGGTACATAAGGACTTCTATGACTATCTTTGCCTTCTAGTCTTTTGCAATTGTTGTTCTTTGTCTTTTAGAACTAAAGAGGCTGCATTTTTGTTCTTACTACCCCCTTGTTCTAATGTTGCATATGCATGCCACTTCTCTAGCAATTTGCTCTTCATTCCTTGTTTGATCTTCAAATATTCCACTGTTCTTCTCTTTCCAAATTCAATAAATTTATTCTGCGTACATCATTTTCAGTATTTTTACTTGACTTTCCTTTGGATTGGAGAATCAACCATGTAACCACCTGTGACCAAGGATTCATTGGGGCATCCCCTATTTGTAGCCATCTCAGTAATCTCAACCACACTACTCTGGAGAAGCTTGTGATGACCCAAGGGGTCATCTTTTATTTTAGAATCATCTGGGTTCCGAGGCCTTAAAAACCTTATTTTCTTTCTCCTCGATTTGTGTACGCAGTCCAGGCGCATTTTCGGAAAGCCTTTATGTGAAATCCAAGAAAAATATTGAATTTTGCCTTTTAAATTGATTAAGGTTGACTTCGGTCAATATTTTTGGTAAATGGACCCAGACCCGTAATTTGACGGTTCCGTAGTAAAATATGGTTTGGGTGTATGCCCGAAATCGAATTCCGAGGTCCCTAGCCCGAGAAATAATTTTTTGAAGAAAATCGTTTGCTGAAAAATATAAGGATTTTTAGAAATGGAATAGTGTGTGATCTCATTGGTATCAGGCCCGTATTTTGGCTCCGGAGCCCGGTACAGGTTTGATATGGTATTTATGTCGTGTCTGTAAAATTTGGTGAGAAACGGGACTGATTTGACGTGATTCGGACGTCCGGTTACGAAAATAGAAATTTCAAGTGTTCTTAAGAAAATCATGAGTTTTGGTGTTAAAATTCGTTGTTTAAGATATTATTTTGGCGATTTAATCGCACGAGCAAGTCCGTATGATATTTTTAGACTTGTATGCATGTTTGTTTTAGAGCTCTGAGGGCTCAGGTGAGTTTTGGATAGGCCACAGAGTGAGTTTGGACTTAGAAAATCTGCTGTTGCATCTGGTATCTGTTGCAGACCTCTGATCTCGCAATCGCATTTGCGAGCTTCACAGGCTTGGCAATTGCTAGGTTTTTACTGCAATTGTGATGAACACCTGGGCCAGCATAGTTCGCAATTGCGAACATATCTTTGCATTTGCGAAGTAATCAGGGAGGGGGAATCCTCGCAATTGTGACCAAAGGTTCGCAATTGCGACAGTAGCAGACGTGCAGCAGGTTCGCATTTGCGATTGCGAAGCTCTGGTCGCAAATGCGATATCTGCAATTGATCAAAATATGACTTAGACGGGATTTCAACTCATTCTCTCAAATTTTCAAACCCTAAGCTCCCATAGGCGATTTTCCAAAGAAGAGTTCTTCCCCAAATCATAGGTAAACGATTTTTAACTCATTTCCTTCAATCTATTCATCTTTTTACAAGATTTCATCACAAAATCTAGGGTTTTTCATGGGAAATTGGGTGTTCTTGAGTAGAATTTAGGAATTTCGAAATTTGGAGATTTAGACCTCAAATTGAGGTCGGATTTCAAAACCAATTGCATATTTGGGCTCGTGGGTGAATGGGTAATCGGGTTTGGTCCGAACTTCGAGTTTTGATCATGCGAGCCTGGGGTCGATTTCTGAATTTTTGGGAAAATGTTGGAAAATCTATACTCATGCATTAGAATTGGTTTATTTGGTGTTAATTGATGTTAATTCGTTAATTATGCATAGATTCGGGCGGTTTGGAAGTGGAAAATAAAGGAAAAGCGGTATTTGAGGCTTGAGTTTGGCCGTGGAATCGAGGTAAGTGTTTGGTCTAACATTAACTTGAGGGATTAGGTGTTGTTGTCTTATTTTCTATGTGTTAGTGTTGAGTACGACGTACAGGTGTGGTGACGAGTATCTATACGTTGATGTTGAGCATGCAAGTGAGTCTTATACTGCGACCGTTGCGTCTCCTATTACGTACTGTTCATGCTTAAACTGATGATTCTCCATGTTGAACAAGTCTTATGATATTCTTCTTGGTATTGGATAATTGTTGAGTACTAACTCAAGTTGAGACTTATATTGTGAGGTTAACTATTGAAATGAGACTGGTTATTATTGATTCCCTTGCCGGGATATTATTGTTTCTATTGTTTGGGTGAGGAACAGTGTAAAGCACGAAGGGTGATGCCGTGCACGACATTGTGAGTGAGTGTTACTGCACGAAGGGTGATGTCGTGCCATATTTTGTGAGTGTTAATGCACAAAGGGTGATGCCGTGCCATGATTTGAGTGTTAATGCATGAAGGGTGATGTCGTGCCATGATTATGAGAGTTAATGCACGAAGGGTGATGCCGTACCGTTTCTGTTGTTTCTTATGGTGAGGACGAGAGTAAAAGCACGAAGGGTGATGCCGTGCACGTGTTACTATATCATTATTTCTGTTGGTTCAAATATGGTGTTTACTTTGCTTCTCTATTGAATTACTGTCAGAATCTGATATTCCCCGCAGCATGTTTCCCCTTCCCGTCTTTATCTGTTAAATTTCTGTTATTATTATTTTCTCGTATATGATTTAACTGCACAGGTTTATATTGATGTCGTGTCCTAGCCTCGTCACTACTTCGCCGAGGTTAGGTTCGACACTTACCAGTACATGGGGTCGGTTGTACTGATACTGCACTCTGTACTTTCTGTGCAGATTTTTCTGCCGGACCTCGTGAGTAGAGTTTGAGTTGCTGCCTTCAGTCCACGGGAGACCCAAGGTAGATCTGCCGGCGTTTGCAGACCTTGGAGTCCCCTTCCCTCTATTTTAGATTTCCTATCTCTTTCCATTTCGAGAACAGATGTAATTATTTTAAACTAGTATTTGTAGAACTTCTTAGACGTTGGTGAATTGTGACACCAAATCATTGGGGTAGATGTGTATTGGAGTTTTCGAACTGTTATAACACTTTCGCACTTTATATCTGTTTAGCTTAGTTATTATTTATTTCTGTTTGAGTTAATTCATGTGTTAGAACCGTAATTGTTGGCTTGCCTAGCATTCAAGAGTTAGGTGCCATCACGATCCCGACGGTGAGAAATCCGGATCGTGACAAAGCTGGACTCACCAAACCGATGAAGATGTGATTCATCTGCAGTCAGACATAAACTGCATCATGGACTTACTTGGATTCCCCATTTGGTTAATCTATCAGCTATTAGCATTCTTTCATGGCACTGGATCCACATTGTAAACACTGCTTTAGGTCTAGCCTCATTATGGAATATCAAAGGTCTCCACTCCACTTTGTTGTAATTTCCCAGTAAGCCTAGATAAATCTGTTTAATAACACTCTGCCTTTGCTTCAAATTTGGAACTTGCTGTATGGTTTTCCTAACCTCCATACTCTTCCTCACTATCCAACTTGCCTGTTGTGGGATATTCATTTCCAGAATACTTGCTCTTTGATGTAGTATGCATGAATCCATCTTATCCAAGCTTTGTCTTCCTTTTGAGCCAGGTCCCAGTGAATTTTGGTGATTGTTGCCTTATTCCAGACTTGAAGGTTTATCAAATTATAGCCTCCCACTGATTTAGGCAGACACATCTTTTCCCAAGCTATCAATGGTTTTTTTTTTGTAATTGTATTAGTGCCAGACCATATGTAGCTTCTACAATATGCCTCTATTAACTTCATCACTTTTGCTGGCATGATGAACAGTTGAGCCTAGTAGGATTGAATACCAAAAATAACTGTCTGTACTAATTGCACTCTACCAGCATAAGATAGTTTTCGAGCAGTCCAAGAAGTTACTCTTGCTACCATTTTCTCAATCAGGGCTTGCCATTGCAAAACAGTTATCTTCTTTGTATCCAAAGGAATCCCCATATATTTAAAAGGCAGTTCACTTAATGAATATCCTGTATTTTGTAGTATCTTCATCTGTTCTATCTGTGTCACTCCACCAAAATAAATGGTGCTCTTAGTAAGATTGGCTTGTAAACCAGAGGTAGCAAAAAATTGTTTGAAGCAGTCATGCAAAGCTTGAAATGAGCTATTGTCACCTCTTGCAAACATAAGAAGATCATCTGCAAAGCTGAGGTGAGTTATGTTGAGCTTGCTGCATCTTGGATGGAATTTATATTCCTTGACTTGCTTCAATCCTCTAAGTAGCCTACTCAAGTCTTCCATGGCAATTGCAAACAGAAATGGTGACATGGGGTCACCCTGTCAAAGTCCTTTGGCAGCCACAAAAAGGCTTTGTCAATTCTCCATTAATCATGATCGAGTAGCTCACTGTACACACACATGTTTTCACCCATTGTATGAATTTAGTGGGAAAACATAAGTACTCCATAAGCTGCTCCAAGTATACCCATTCCACTAAGTCATAGGCTTTCATCATATCCACTTTCAACATACATCTAGGAGATATATGTTTTTTGTTATATGCCTTGACTAGTTAATGAGCTAATATAATATTATCAGCAATTTTTCTTCCAGGAATAAACCCTTCTTGAGCTTCAGAGATGATATGGGGCATTACCTTCTGTAATCTTTCAGCAATGACTTTTGAGATAAGCTTGTATAAAACAGTGCAACAAACAATAGGCCTGAAATCCTTGATTGTCACAGGGTTGGGAATCTTAGGTATTAAGGTAATGTTAGTGCAATTGATTGCTGGATACATTACTCCTGTGTGAAAGAAGTCTTTCACTGCTGCATACACTTCCTCTTTGATCACTGGCCAAACTTTCTTGAAAAATTCTGCATTGTAGCCATCTATACCAGGTGCTTTATCACTTCCAATATCTTTCATCCCATCATATATCTCCTGATCAGTTATTTCTGCACTTAGCTCTTTTTGTTGCTGTTGTGTTAAGGTTGGACCATTTCTCATAACCAGCATATTAACAGCAGGTAATACTTTTGCCCTAGATCCCATCAGACTTTTGTAGAAAGAAACTATCTCCTCATTGATAGTTGTTGGCTCTGTGATAGTGATACCTGATAGTGCTTGTATTTCAGTGATCTACTTTTTTGTTGTCTCTTTTTTATAAATGCAGAAAAGAATTTATTGTTGGAGTCCCCCAATTTGATCCAGTTGGCTTGTGCCTTTTGCTGCAGTATCCCTTCTTCCACAAGTGACCATGTCTCCAACTATGCAGCCATTCCTTCTACTGTTCTTGTAGTAGATCAAAATACTGTGTTTGTATCTGACTTTGAATGTGAGATAGTGCTTGTATAGAGTCTATCTTTTCAGTTACTCCTTTAAAGTCAGTTGCATTTAGTTGTCTAAACTGACTTTTCATCTCTTTGAGTTTGAGCCAAATGTTCTTCATTTTCCCTGTTGTTTTGTTCCTGCTCCAACCTTCAGCAACTATCATCTTGAATGTTGGGTGATTTGTCCACACATTGAAGAACCTGAATGGGCATTTGGTTTGAGTCCTAGGTTGCCTGATATTGATACTCATAGGATTATGATCAGAGATATAAGGCTCCCCATATTCTATGACAAGATGGCCATAATTCATCATCCATAGATCATTTCCAAACACCTTATCTATGCGACTCCATACTCTGTCATCACCTTGTTGTTTGTTGGTCCAAGTAAAGTAATCCCCTCTCCATGGAAGCTCTGTAATACAAATATCATGGCACAGTTCAGCAAAATCTCTAATGTCTGCAGTAGTCACAGGCACCTTAGACTGTCTATCTTGGGGAGTGAGAAGTGCATTGAAGTCTCCCCCTATTATTCAAGGTCCATTAGTTGCCTTTGCTATTCTTTGGAGATGTTGCCATAGCTTTTTCCTTTGATCAGCTATATTATGTCCATATACCATAGTGATATAGCATTGTAATCCATTGTATTTCCCTGTTACTTGACAATGAATGAGTTGATCTTGCTTATCAAGTGGCTGCACTGTATACATTTAGTCATCCCATACAAACCACACCCTTCCATTCACATCATGTTCATAATTAGTTATCTTGTTCCATCCAGGTGTTATTTTACTTATCACCTTTTCTGCTTTAGCTTCTTTCACCTTTGTTTCTACTAGACCAGCTAGCTTGATATGCTTGTCCTTTATGTACTACTTTATTTCTTTTTGTTTGTATCTCTTACTCTAATGTTCCAAATTAACCAAGTCAATATTGTAGGACTATTCCGCCCCCTATCTGGTGGCATGGGGTTCTCAATTCTCTCATATTCTCTTTGTAAAATTTGGAATCCATTCTTAGTTGGTATTGAAGGTGTCCCAGGAACAGCTCTTCTATTACTAGTTAGTGCAGGCCATTCTTCACTCTGTTCAAGTTTTTGACTAGTAATTGCTTTCCCTTTATCCTTTATTGCTGCAGGGATCACATTAATTTCAGTAAGTGGTAGCTTAGTAGC
Source organism: Nicotiana attenuata (assembly GCF_001879085.1). Classification (NCBI taxonomy): domain Eukaryota; kingdom Viridiplantae; phylum Streptophyta; class Magnoliopsida; order Solanales; family Solanaceae; genus Nicotiana; species Nicotiana attenuata. The sequence goes on along the minus strand of NW_017671077.1, from coordinate 5,439 downwards.
AAGTTGATGTACCAGTGCTTTGGTTGTTACATCATTCTGCTCAACTGGATGCTGCTGTCCCTGCCCTTTAATTTGCCATCTTGTAGTAACCTGGCCTTGTTTTTTTCCTTTCTTTAGGCTGCTCTACTTTGTTTGCTCGTTTAGTCAATTCACAATCATGCCCAATCTTCAGAATTCTGTGCAGTACTCTGGCTTCCATTCATACAGCACTTGTTGTTGGAACATTCTCCCTGAAGGCCCTTGTAGTGTCAATTCTGTTGGAAGCTTTTTAGTGGCATTTGTCTCCACCAGAATTCTAGCATAAGAGATACGCATCTGCTTTGTTGTGCATTCATCTGCAAAAAGTGATTTTCCTATGGCACTTGCCATTTGACTCAAGGCCTTATTACCCCAACAACTCATTGGTAACTTTGGTAGAGTAATCCACAATGGTATCTCAGTCAGGAATTCTGCCTTAAGATCAAATTCAGGAGTCCACTACTTTAGAATCATTGGTCTCCCATTGATTGTGTATGGACCTCCATAAAGGATATCCTTCAAGTCACCAAGTGTATGAAATTTAGCTATATAATACCCTTCGTCATGTAAGAATAGATCTGAAGCAGCCACTCGACTCTAATTTTGAGCTACGTACCTCTGCATGAATTTATACCCAGGTGTATCCCCAATTATATAGATAATTAGGGCACACTGCCACTTTTTAGTTTGAGTATCAATTTTATCCTTATCCAGCTTCACCGCAATATTACCATCAACTATTTCTGGAGGAATATAAGAGAGTGCCATACCGTTTTCTGAAGATCTATTACCAGCAAACAAGTTAACCCATGTGTTCCCCAGTGAAGGTGCCTCTGCATGTACCAATTGTGGCTCAACAGTCCCCTCTGTTGGTACTGTTCCATTGATTTTTGGCTCAGCTTCTGCAATTTCTCCTTTGTCCTTCGTATTTCCTACTTCATTACTCACTGGTGTGCCTTCACAAGACGACGAAGCCACATTCATCTGTATTGCACTTAGATTTAGCCATTTCGCCGATCTAGTTATTTTGCTTGGAGAACTTAATTTCTGAGAACTAGGTTGAAATTGGCTACCAATTCGGCTGGTTACTTGCTGTGTATTTCCGTTAGTTAGTGTATCTGCGATTACTGTTGCACTTATTGCTTCTCCGACCGTCATGAGTGGATCTCGCTTTGGTCGTCCTCGCTTTCTCGCCATGGCTGTTTCTCAGACGACGTACGTTAGCATAACGTGCGCCGAGAGCCTAGAGAGAAAAAGCGCCTTGTGGAAACCATAGTTTAGAGTTTGAGCCTTACACGTGAATTTTGTTTTTTAGTAGGAAGCGATTCCCTTCTTAATAAGCTTATATGATACGAATCTAAATTAGTCGAGATTTCAATATAACTAACGAACGCGAGTAAAGAACAAAAAGATTAGACTTTCACGTAGAATATGTCGCCCGCGTTTTCTTTATTTTCCATTAAAATGGCTGCTTTAGTCAAACTTTAGCTGCCTCAGCGCATGCTATGCTAAGTCAATGCAAGGACTTGACTAAAATAATTATATTATTTGAACAATCCTAGAAATGTGAGCAAAATCTTTTCCAAATAATAGACAGCTAAAGTGACACATTTGTTATTTAAATATTAAGTCCTTTTTAAAATATTTTCTTTTTACCTCAACCAAATTATTTTTCAATTATTAAACTTTCCATTGAAGATGATGCTGTTGACTTTGATATATTATTATTGCAAACAATCAAATGGGCATATCTCCTTTAAATTTGGTTATGCAATTAATTTAGATAAATAAGTTTTATATTTGATTAAAAGCCAAACTGTGTGTAAAGATTTAATTAAGACTTATTTTTGTAAAAAAAATGTTTTTAAATTACATACATTGGGGGAAAATAATAAAATTGTAATTTTTTTTTTTCAAATGAAGACGAGAAAATAATAATGAAAAACAAAAAGCATCAACTATTTTGGAACGAAGAAATATATTATTAGTAGAAAAATAATATTGGAGAAGACAATTTATTATTTATTTTATTTATGTCATGGTTCTCATATCTGTAACCTTATTATATAGTAGTACTTGACAAACACAATTACGTATTACATCATTTCATCTCTTTAGATTACACTCCCCGTGTTTGTGAAGCTGCAAAAAAAGAAGTGGGGTAAATGTAAAAACTAATGTCACGACCCGGAATTTCCACCATCGGGACCGTGATGGCGCCTAACATTTCACTTGTTAGGCAAGCCAACGTTAGAACAATCTACTCCTTTTAACAGTTTAAATATTATGAACTTCTCAAAGAACACAATTACAAATAGGAATTATGATTGATATTTCATTAATGGAAACCCATTACATAAAATTAGAGAATAAAAAGATAAGACTTTAACATAAACGAGGACAGTAACAGAAAGAAGGGATAAGGGGGAGCCAGATTCACAAAAGCAAAAGAGAAGAGGATTATTTATCTCCTGATTCCTTAGTCTCTGTCACGTGCAGTGCACATGCTCCGTTTTCAGCTAGGGTCCCATACGTAATTTGCCAAAAGCCCAAATGTAGCATCGTGGCTATTGATTCATAACAATACCCCCGTCCTCAATAAGAACCTTGCCCTCAAGGTTCGAGTTAGGAATTCCTTCTAACCACATTACAACTAGTTCATATAAACTAAACCCGTTGTCTACATCTGAACTAACCACAAGAATTCCAAGGCTTAAAGCTTGAAATGACCCTATAGAAATGGCATCATTGAAATAATATGCTTGGGAAGTATCAGGAACCCAAGATAACAAAATGACATGATTTCCATCTCTAAGTGCACCAGTGAATGCAACCAGCAAACCTATATTATATAAACCAGAACACCAACAAGTTTCGTACATCACAATTTTGGCTAGTGGCAATATATAATCAGACACTTTTCTGCTTAAGTTTTTCAAAAGTGAACGTGCCTCAAAAGCCCAATCTTTCCCCTTTGGCAAGAAACCTTCAAGCCCAGCCACATAATCCATACCCTCAATATTAGATGCTATCATAATGACAAATGTTACAATTTGTTGCACAGTCGGTGGATAAGAGTATGGGAAAACCGGATACGTACGCGTACGTTCCATGTCGCTCACAGGCTCAAAGTACGACATTGCAACCACACCTCTACTCCTTTTAGAAATTTCTGTATGTGGATCTGATGCAGAACTTAAAGGATCATTAGGAAGAGTTGTACAACCAGAATTAACCTTAAAATCATGCTCAGCGTCGAACCACTTAAAAAATTGTATGCCCAAGCCATGGTTCTCAATAGTAAGACTTACTGTCTCTCCATTCCAATTCCCTAAAAATACCTCATTAGAAACAACAATAATCACAGTTTCTATCATTTGGTCGAACAAATTGAGCACACAACATGTTAAACTATGCATTATAAAACCAATAACTGGTGTAGTCTTAGTCACAGACGCTTCTGTTTCCTTCAGTGTTCGAGCCAAGTAATCGTCACATGCTCCATAAAAATAGAGCCAAACACTAGGAGCATCATCCAAACAAAAACACAGTGGCAAATACCTTAAATTTGTTTGTGGAACCAAATCGTTTATGCCACTACCAATGCCTTCAGCAAGTCTAGAAACCATGTCGAAAGAACGAACAATAAAATATCTAGCACAGTGTCGATCATCAAAAGCAACTCCCAACAGAACATATTGGCGAACATTGTATGTATTTCGGAACTGAAATTTCAAAGGTGCGATGCAAGGATTCCACATGGTGAATGTCACAAACTTATCACGTTCAAAGTTGCTCGAGGCACTACATAAAACACAATTTTTTGTAACTCTAAGAAATGTTGTAAGCAAACTAGAACCAGGATCAAAGGGAAAGTCTAATTCGAATTGACCAGGTAGATATCGATGCAAAGGTAAGACAAGATCAACACGACCAAGGTCACTTGAGTGACTAAATGTACCTCTATTTAGAAGTTGGTTGTAAGTGCCACCAAAAAGCATACAAGACATCGTTTCCAAGTTTTGGGCTAGCCCAAGTCTGTATCGATCAGCAATCATGACGAGGTTACTAGAAATAGAGAATGCAGAATCGATCCATAGTGGAGCCTTCTCCATGATTGCAGTAACAACTTTCTCTTTATTATCCTTCTCTTCATTTTCCACAACATTAGTATTATCGTTTGCCGCATCAGTCGGAGCGACATGATTCATCAAATCATTAAGGAAATGGGTCTCTGTTGTTAGAGTAAGCTCCTTCGGTGGCTCCTGTCTAGCATTCAGCTCTTGAATAGCATCTTCAGACCCATTGGACAATTCATCGAACACCTTGCGCGCTTCATTATTGCTGTTGTATTCAGACGATGTAACCAAGTATTGTGGAAAAAGGGGTTCGACTTCCTCTTTGTCCTCATCCAAAACTGAGCTGCAGGTCTCCTCAGGTGTTGTTAGCATTGTTTCAGTAAGTATAACAGTTGTAGTTTCCCTATTTGGATTTTCCGCGAACATCTTGTGAGTAATGTTTAGGTTGGTGTTCTTTGAGTGCGCATTCCAGTACTGAGGCATGTGCGAGTTAGCCATGTTGCTCCATGACGGAATAACTGCAACCCGTGTCGGATAAGCATCCACTGTGGCAAAATGCCGGAGAAAGGCTGAACGCCGATCAGGTGCATCCCGATTTCGACCTCGAAAACGAATAAACAATTTGTCCACGAAATGGTCCCAACCTGCAAGTTGTTTGTTTTGAAATAACCAATTATACCATTTCAAAGCCTCGCCATCCAAATAAAATGAAGCCCAGGACAGTTTATGCTCTGACGAAATGTTGTAGAAGGTGAAATACTTCTCTGCCTGAAGAACCCAACCCAGAGGATTCTCACCGCTAAAACGACTCATTACTGGGGCTTGAGATAGATCCACCATGATGGACTCAATGAAAGCACCAATGTTATGAACTTCTCAAAGAACACAATTACAAATAGGAATTATGATTGATATTTCATTAATGGAAACCCATTACATAGAATTAGAGAATAAAAAGATAAGACTTTAACATAAACGAGGATAGTAACAGAAAGAAGGGATAAGGGGGAGGCAGATTCACAGAAGAAAAAGAGATGAGGGATAGACCAGAGAGAGGAGAGGTTACTAACAATCTTCGGCATAACTCTAGAATGCAATGAACCTATTATTTGTCTCCTGATTCCTTAGTCTCTGTCACGTGCAGTGCACATGCTCCGTTTTCAGCCAGGGTCCCATACGTAATTTGCCAAAAGCCCAAATGTAGCATCGTGGCTATTTTGATTCATAACAGTTAACTTGCTTAATATGTATCATGCGGTTATAGCTTTAGTTGAAGGAGGATATAAAGATTTATATCGTTGATTTTTAAATTTGTACTTGTATCATGAGCTGGTATTGGTTT